>NC_142016.1:12601357-12781357 GCF_049901735.1 Notechis scutatus
CATTTGAACATCTCCAAACATGGTTTACAAAGTCCAAACGCACCTGCTAAGCCCCAAAACGGAAGAAGGAGACATGTAATATGTGTCAGGGCACATCCTGGAGGAAAGAGCACAAGAAGGCGGCACACCAGCATGTCTGTAATTAAAACCTGTACAAATCTTGATGATAACATCAATCACAAAGTCCATACTCAGGAAACATGAGCATGAGAACACAGGGGAGCTACTTTATATAAAGTCAGACCTTGTCCATATATTCCAGGTTTCTTGACCTAGGCTTGGGTCACACATCACATTAAGCCACAACGATTGCGGCTATTGAGTTTTGTAAACCATTGCTTATGGTTTAGCAGGTGACCTACTCAATCATAGTCAATAGTAGTGTGAACCCTGCAGCCACTGACAGCTGCTCTTCTGGGTGGCATGTAGGATTTCCTTCACCCTTTTCAGGTATTCTCCCTCATTTCAAACCAGGGGTGTCCAACCTCGGCAACTTTAAGACCTTTAAGACTTCAACTCCCAGAATTCCCCAGCCAGCCATGCTTGGGAATTGAAGTCTACAAACCTTAAAGTTGCCACGATTGGACATCCCTGCCTTAAACAAACATTGCTACATCTAGCAGTATAGCTGCGTTCACACGTCACACTAAGTTATGCTTTGTTATGTGCTGCACAAAATCAGGGGTTGCAACTTTAAGACTTGTGGACTTCAATTCCCAGAATTTCTCACCCAGTTGGCTGAGGAATTCTGGGAGTTGAAGTCCACAAGTCTTAAAGTTGCCAAGGTTGGAGACCCCTGCACTAGATGAACTTTGTAAAACCAAGGACTCTTTGCCCTATTTATACATTATATTTCAGTTACCCAACCCATTTTTAACTGTTCTCTTAGTGGTCAGCTGTCCCAAAAGGAAAAGCTGTCTTTTGAAGGGGTAGCCTGCAGAATTTAAAAACAAGCACAAATAAGAGTTACTTAATCAATATCTGCCAGGTTGATCTAGGTGGTTCCCTAAGAGTCAATGTCAACTTGATGACACATAATCAGATATAATAAATCTGGGAGTTGGAATATTTCCAGGAAAGTTGCCTGAGCATTTAAGTGTCAAGTTTGCTTTTCAGTTCAAAATTCTCTAACCCCAAAGGTGTGGTGGTGGAGGAAGAACAGAGGAAACGTTCTGGATGCTAAGTAGAAATTGATTCCGTTCTTACCCACAGATTTTATCCTCCTACCCAAGGAGCGCGATAACTCAGTAGGAGAACAGTAAACTATGCTGGAGGAAAATAAACACCTCACTATTTACAGGATTTGAAGTGGATGAGCGTTACCAGCTCCCAATGAGTTTCAAGGATGGATTTAACATGCAAGAGAAGTACAGCCAGCAAGCAAACAATGGAACTTTTAAGTTAGGGTCAGCAGATCTGTAGCCCACGAGATGTTGGGCTACAATACTCTTCACCCCCTGCCTATTGGCATTGTTTGCTGAGGTTTGTAGGAGTCAACAGGATCTGGAGGGTGGGGAATTTCCTACACCTCTCTTTAAAAAAAAAAGGAATATTATTGAGTCTGTCATCTGCACCTCTATAACTGTCTGATTTGGTTCTGCAATCCAACAAGACAGGCAGAGAGACTCCAGAGAGTAATTAGGACTGCAGAAAAAACAATTGCTATCAACCTGCCTTCCATGGAGGACCTCTATACTTCACGAGTCAAAGAGAGGGCTGTGAAAATATTTACAGACCCCTCACATCCTGGACATAAACTGTTTCAATTCCTTCCCTCAAAATGATGCTATAGAGCACTGCACACCAGAACAATTAGACACAAGAACAGTTTTTTTCCCAAACACCATCACTCTGCTAAACAAATACTATAATTCCCTCAACACTGTCCAACTATTTACAAAGTCTGCACTACTATTACTATTAATCTTCTCATCACTCCTTATCATTCATCCCCCACCACTTGTGACTATATGACTGTAACTTCGTTGTTTGCATCCTTACAATTTATATCGACTGTTTCCTAGTTATGATTTGATTGTTTATTGTACCCTATGACTATTATTAAGTGTTGCACCTGATGATTCTTGACTCTTGACAAATGCATCTTTTCCTTTATGTACACTGAGAGCATTTGCACCAAGACAAATTCCTTGTGTGTACAATCACACTTGGCCAATAAAGAATTCTATATTCTATATTCTGATCTGTATTCTCTATTCTATTCTCTATTCTTTCAACTTCTACTTCAAGGCTGGGATGGATTGTGAATCAATATGGATCTTAAGACTACTAGGCTGACTACAGCGGTTATAAAAAGGTCTTGCCCTCCTTGGCAAACAGTCTCTATTAGCCTGCCTCTCCCCTCCCCTGAGGTAGTGGTGTGAGTAAATTTACTCTTACAGGCAGTCCTGGGACTTAGAACCACAATCGGGACCAGATTTCCATTGGTAAGGCAGGCGGTTGTTAAAGAGTTGCACTTGATTTTACGACCCCTTTTTGCCTGACTTCCGCATTGACTTTGCTTGATGGAAACCGGCTGGGAAGGTTGCAAAATGGTGATTACATGATCTCAGGACACTGCAACCATTGTAAACACACGCCAGGTGCACCTGAATTTTGATCAGGGTGAGGTGCTATGGTGGTCTTAAATGCTAGGACCAGTTGCAAGTCTCTCTTCTTTTTTTTTCAGGGACCCGGCAACTTCAAGCTGTTGCTAAATGAATGGTTGCAAGGCGAGGATGACCTGTATGCAGGTATCTGGCTGTACAGTGTACGGTGAGCCTTTCTGAACACCCCTTCTAATGAAAGCAGGAACCTGGTCTCCCTTTTCCATCGTGCCTGACGTGCAGCCGTTCAAAGGCTCTTCATTTCACACAGGGAGATGCTGGCTGCATTACAAACAGCAAGATTCCCCCATAAGCAGACTGGGAATTGGCCACCTGTGGGCTGTATGCGGCTTCCAGCCTCTGTTTTGGGGGTCCCTGGAGCCCCTCATGATTGCAGCACCAAAATCTGGCAGCATGAATTTTCAGGTTGTTCAAAAACCACCACTCAGCCCAAGCAGGTTCTTCTCTTCCTCCTCCTCCTTTTCCTTCTTCCTCGTCCTTTTCCTCCTCCTCCTCCTCCTTCTTCCTCCTCCCCCTTTCTTCCTCCTCCTCCCCCTCTTCTTCTTCTTCTTCTCCTCCTCCTCCTTCTTCCTCCCTTTCTTCCTCCTCCTCCTCCCTTCTTTCTTCTTCTTCTTCTTCTTTCTTCTTCTTCTTTCTTCTTCTTCTTCTTCTTCTTCTTCTTCTTCTTCTTCTTCTTCTTCTTCTTCTTCTTCTTCTTCTTCTTCTTCTCTTCTTCTTCTTCTTCTCCTCCTCCTCCTCCTCCTCCCCTTTCTTCCTCCCCCTTCCTTCCTTCCTCCTCCTCTTCTTCTTCTTCTTCCTCTTCTTCTTCCTCTTCTTCTTCTCCTCCACCTCCCTCTCTTCCTTTCTTCCACTCTCACTCTTTGCAGGAGACTCTCTCTTTGCTTTGCATGTATAATTAGGAGACACAACAGATGGCAAGTGATTCATCTTAGGTAATGGGTCCACCAGAGCCACTGAAGCTGCTGGGTTTCCTTTCCCTTCAAGTCGGTAGTTTGTGGTGTGTGTGTGTCTCTCCCCCCCCCTCCTCAAATGAGAGCCACGGCCATTAATTTAGCATCTCTTTGGGGATGTTCTCAAAAACAGGTATCGCTGTTCTGTTCCGTTTGGCGACAGTGATGGAAGAAAAGAGGGAGTTGACAAAGAAACACCAAATGATGGAAGGCAGCCCAGGGCAGGAAATGAGTAGGCTGTGCTTTGGACTGAGGCTCTTGTTACAAGCAACATTTTTCGTAGTCCTCAATTTATGGCCACAATGGCGAGCAGAATTTTCCGTGCCAAACAAGGCGGTTGTTAAGTGAGTTGCCTCCAATTTTGCAACTTTTTTTTTGCCGTGGTTGTTAAGCAAATCATTGTGGTTGTTAAAGTGAATCAGGCAGTTGTTAAGCGAATCCGGCTCCTCCTCCGCATTGACTTTGCTTGGCAGAAGCTGGCTGCAAAGTTTGAAATGTCGACATGACCCTGGGATGCTGCATTCGTTATAAAGACTTTGCCAGTTGCCAAGCATCCAAATTCTGATCATGTGAAACAGGGATGCTGCAACCATTGCAAATGTGAAAAATGTCCATAAGTCACTTTTTTCAATCCCGTGGTACCTTCAGTCACTAAACCAGGGGTCGCCAGCCTTTTGGACCCCAGGGAACACCAAATTCATAATTTTAAATCCCGGAGACCACTAGCCGGTTCTGTGGGCACGGCCTAATTTGTGGGTGTGGCTTGGTGGTCATGTGACTGGCTGGGCATGGCTTATATGTAAATATTATAAATAGTTATATAAATATTGAATTTTTTATTAAAAAAAGAGCAACTTTTACCCAAAATCAGGCAAAGCAGGCAGGCAGATTGAGTTGCTCACAGAATCATTGAGTGATCTATCTATCTGCCATCGGCTACCTGAGTCTGTCACATAAAATTTGCTTGCCCTGAGTCTGCACTGAATAATAGAACCTTCAGTCCTAAGGGAGGTTCTGCTGTGCTTAAAAGCAGAGCCGAAGATCTAAAGACTAGCTAGAAAGCAAGAAATCCAACCATTTCCTGCTTCCTAACTAATCTAAATCTCCCGGCACAGCAGAACAGCTGATGGTCAGAAAAAGGAAAAATAGCAATTTAGCAGGCAAGTTTGTCGGGTAAGGAGTGAGTGGGCGGGGAGGGTTCCCGCGGTCCATGTGGGCAGCTCAGCCTTGCGTTTCTGCGCAGCCTGGATTAATTGCTTTGGGGGGGGTGTGCTCTGGGAGTGAGATTTCTCTGCGACTCACCAAAATTTTCTCGCGGCCCACTGGTTGGCGACCGCTGCACTAAATGAATGGTTGTAAGTCGGGGACTATTTTTATAGGCCAACTCCACCAGCAGCTTTCTTCCGTTCTCAACATGGAAGCTACCTTCTCCACCATGGCTGTATTCATGTATTCAACCAACTATCCTCTGCAAAAGGATATTTTCAAGATCAATCGCCCAACTGTGACATGAAAACCAAAACACCATCACCTATTAGGAGTGGGTGGGCTCAACCTATTCTCCAAAGCCCCCGAGGGCAAGACAAGAAGCAATGGATGGAAACTAATCAAGGAGAGAAGCAACCTAGAACCAAGGGGAAATTTCTTGACAGTTAGAACAATTAATCAGTGAAACAACTTGCCTCCAGAAGTTGTGGGTGGTGGCTTTTAAAGAAGAGATTGGACAATCATTTGTCTGAAATGGTATAGAGGTCCCTGCTTGAGCAGGGGGTTGGACTAGAAGACCTCCAAGGTCCCTTCCAACTCCGCTATTCTGTTAAATAGGGATGGAGAGAAGCAGGTTGGTGGTATCATGAGCCAGGGTGGACACAGTGGTTAGAGTGCTGTACTGCAGGCTACTTCTGCTACTTCTTCTGCCTACAATTTGTCAGTTCGAATCTCACCACGCTCAAGGTTGAGTCAGCCTTCCATCCTTCCGAGGTGGATAAAATGAGGACCCAGATTGTTGGCAGCAATAGGCTGTCTCTCTAAAACTGCTTAGAGAGGGCTGTAAAGCATTGTGAAGCAGTATATAAGTCTAAGTGCTTTTGCTATCTTCCTTCCTTCCTTCCTTCCTTCCTTCCTTCCTTCCTTCCTTCCTTCCTTCCTTCCTTCCTTCCTTCCTTCCTCCCTCCCTCCCTCCCTCCCTCCCTTCCTTCCTTCCTTCCTCACTTCCCTCCTTTCCTTCCAATGGTTAGAGTGCAGTACTGTGGGCTACTTCTGCTGACAATTTGGCAGTTCGAATCTCACTGGGCTCAAGGTTGGCTCAGCCTTCCATCCTTCCGAGGGTAAAATGAGGACTCAAAACTGTTGGGTAGAGGCAAGAGGCTGACTCTGTAAACTGCTTAGAGAGGGCTGTAAAATCACTGTGAAGCAGTATATAAGTGCTATTGCTATCATGCCTCAGGTATATCATCACAGACTATAAAGAACAGCTGCAAAGGGACCCAGGCTGGCTTGAAAGGGGAGGTTGTGTGCTGAAGGAGGAATGCAGAAGCTTCAATAAATGCCTCTACTTATTATTCTTAGGGTAAAAAGGTGTGGAATAATGAGTCTGAATCGGTCATCTGATTGCAAAACATATTGACCTGAGCAAACCTGACAGAATTGGTTTGCAACAAAGCCTTTAGTGGAACAGAAAAAAAAGTCAGGTCCAGTCACCAGCACAGCCAAAACCTATAATTGCATTTGGGCATATTTATCCCTTTACTCTTGGCTCAGCATTTTATTCTTTTTGTTCTTCTTCTTCTTCTTCTTATTGTTGTTGTTAAAACTTCACTCTCTCACTTTCTGTTCCATAAGGCAGCCCATATATAACATACTGCGATATCAACAACCTAGGACATATGAGAGAGAGAAAATAACAACCCGCTCATTGCTGATACTAATGGCACTTAGCACCTTTACGAACAGCTGACTGGTTCTTTGCCCTTTCTGATTTTAAAGATTAAATCTGCCTTTTGCATCTCTCCCTTTCACGCAATGCACCACAAAATTCAGGGAGGAAAAGCTCATTCCTGGTTCAGAAATGACTATGTTTTTAAGATCTGCCGATTGGAAACCGGATCGGTGCAAACCTGCTTCCTTTAAACTTTTATTGTTTGTAAAATTTCTGCTGTGTTGCTGCTTTGGAGAACCCCAGAAAGATTGGTGTTTCCGAAAGATACCATTCAAAATGGCTAGGCTAATAGAAATAAGATTTTTTTTAAAAAAAACCTAAGCTTTGAATTCTAGGGCTCAAAATACACCCAAGTTGGATGGGCAAAAGGGTGCCAGGAGCAAACCCTGTAAAACAAGTCAGCTTGAGACATTTGCTGGCTCAGCTTCTGGTCTTCTGAAGGGTGAAGGCCAAATCCAGGTCACAAAACCCAGGTAAACATGAGCTTACAGAGGTAAGTTAAATGATTCCTGTATCCTGCACGAGTCAAAAAGAGAGCTGTGAAAATATCTACAAACCCCTCACATCCTGGACATAAACTGTTTCAACTTTTACCCTCAAAACGATGCTATAGAGAGCATGCACACCAGAACAACTAGACACAAGGATGGTTTTTCCCCGAACGCCATCACTCTGCTAAACAAATAATTCCCTCAACACTGTCAAACTATTGATTAAGTCTGCATTACTATTGTTATTAATCTTCTCATCGTTCCTATCACCCATCCCCTCCCACTTGTATGACTGTATGACTATAACTTTGTCGCTTGTATCCTTAGGATTTATACTGACTCTTTCCTAGTATGATTTGATTGCTTCTTGTACCCCATGACTATCATTAAGTGTTGTACCTTATGATTCTTGACTCTTGATGAATGTATCTTTTATTTTATGTACACTAAGAGCATATGCACCAAGACAAATTCCTTGTATGGAACTTATGATTGTCCAATCACACTTGACCAATAAAGAATTCTATTCTATTCTATCCTATTCTTTGCAGAGAGGCTCCCATTCTTCATATTCTAATCCCACCTAATATACAGACCATCACACAGATGTTGATTGCCGTTGTTCCCTTTCTTCTTGCAATGTTCTTTCTCCACCCAGACCATGAAACCAACCAACCAGCGCCATGAAACCAACCAACGGAAGGGCTGGCAAAACAGTGCACCTTAAGGGCTAGGTCAAGCCAAAAACCTTGCAGTTCATAAAATATTTAGCAAAGAGGGAGGGACTTCATTTAGCTGCCTTCTAGTGCCAGTTTTATTCCCCCACCCACCGACTCCCCCACCCCCCCCAAGCACCACCACTCTCTCTCTCTCACACACACACACACCAACACACACCCAACGCAGGGTCTCCGCTTTTCTCTCCCAGCAGTTCTGATCCATCCGGCTTTTCTGAAGGCTTCCTTCAGAGCAGGCCACATCAAGCAAATAAGATCTGTTCTACCTGCCTGAACTGGTCTCCTCCTGCCCTGCTTCTCATTTGTTTTTCCTGCTTCCAGTTCTCCAGTCCCTTCCTGGGATGCTGCAGTTCCACCTGGTTACGCCTGACGCAAATGCCAGCACTCCCTCAGGCCAAGGCTGCTGGCTATGTTGCCTTCCTTGCAGCTGGAGCGCTCGGCTGTCTCTGGGCAGAGGACGCGGCTGCCACAGCACGGAGGCCATTCCCCTTCCTCAAGTCCTGCTTGCCAAGGCTGGGGGAGAGACAATAGCTCGCCTGTTTCCCAAAGAGGGTGGCTTGGGAAAAGGAGGAGGAGGAGAAGGAAGCGGGGGGGAGGAGAGTGGCTTACGGCTGGTTACCTCATCCCAGTTTGACTTCCCACAAAGAAGGGTGGGCAGCGTTCCCCAGTTTGGGGGAAGCTGGGCTGAGCAGAGACTGGAACAGGGGGGGGGGGAAGCATGCCTCTGCTGCAAGAAAGCCAAAAGCCGAAGCCCCTGCTTGAGATCTGGAGGAGAAGGCAGATGGAGGAGGACAGGGGAGGTCCTCAAAGAAGCGGGGAAATTGCCGGAGCCAAAAGTTCTGAGACTTTTGAAAATGTGAGATAGTCCCAAACTGACCTTACTAAAGCTATCCTCCCAATAAGGTTACAGGTAGCTCATAACTTACAACCATTCATTTGGAGACTGTTCCAAGTTATAATGCAGAGGTTTGCAAACTTGGCAACTTTAAGACTTGTGGACTTCCAACTCCCAGAACTCTGGGGAATTGAAGTCCACAAGTCTTAAAGTTGCCATGTTTGGAGGCCCCCGTTCTAATGGCACTGGGAAAAAAATGACGTGTGCCTGGCCCTCACGGTAACAATTGACACAGCATCCCCATCAGGCCCCTTTGTCCAATTGCAGGCCTCCTCTTTTGCTCAAGGTATCCAGGTGAAAGTACCTACAGTGGCCAAAAAGTCAAGAGGAGGCTGCAAGGGTGCAATCAAAGCTCCATTTGTTTTTTTTTGTTTTAATCATAGTTCAAGGACATCCTAAATCCAGGGTGAAAGAAAGGTAGAGAATTGCTTTCCAGTTCTAGAATAGAACACGTCCCTGTTTTGAGGTCTAGACCTCTCATTTTGTAAATACATTTGCTTGCTTGCTTGCATGCGTTTGCACTTATCACAGTGGTGTCAAGGGAAGAGGCAAGGTTGCACCTTGCTGTCCATTTTGAGGAGACTGGGGTAGTCTAGTACGGAGTAGGTTTGGCACATTAATTCACAGACACTTGCTGCCTGCTTGGAGCCATGTAGTCTTGGGAGAACATGCTTGGAGGATATGCAAAAACGGGGATGGAGTGGGGGGTGAGTTGATCTCCCCTGTGCTAAGGCACATCTCCCATCTCTTCCTTGATGACTGTGATTAGCACTGCAGCTTCTTACAGAGAAGGTTCCAGTTGCACCTGAGACCTTTCCTCTGAGCCATATTGAGCTTCCTGGAACCGGTTTACAACCAGTTTCCACCACGTCGGAGATGCTGCTTCCCACTGATGAACCTACCTACAGTGGTTCAGGAGGGAGGGAGGGAGGGAGGGAAAGAGAGAGAGAGAGAAGTAAAGAGAGACGGGGGGGGAGGGAGGGAGGAAGGGAAACCCTTCTTTTCCTGCTCATCTGCATGTCCCCTCCGTTGCTTCTTCCACTTGGCATCAAAGCCAATAAATTTACCTTTCTTCCAGGCCTGAAGGAGGCAGAGAGTTAATTCAGCCACACAAGCTGGTTGCTGGGCGGACTTGTTGGATATCTGCCCATCCCAAGGTCTTTAAAGCCACTCAGATGCAATGCTGTCTAGGTTGAAGCAGCTCAGGGAGAGAACAGGAAGGAGGATCAAAGGAAGGTTTCACATCAAGAGGGTAGGAGAGAAAAGGATGGAGAAGACGGGACAGGCAACCTTCCTGGGCCCCATGCCTCAGCCATCCAGACAGGCAAAAGGATGGTTTCTTTCTGGTGGAAAGGAGAAGGCCAAGAGGAATCAGTCCAGGGGTGCCAAGATGGAGTGGCTCACACAAAGTCATCACCATTATGCCATCGTTCATAGAGTGGCAGGCATGGGGGTCAAAGGCTGGAGTGGCTGATGGCAGCTGTTGATGCTTCTATTCAGAAGAACCCACGCTTTGTCCTCAAGAGAGAGAGGTAGGCAGCTCAAGGGGCTCCTACATTTCAAGGCCGTTCTTCTTGAGGCTGGGGCATGACATTCAACTTCCCTCCCCGGGAGAGATTTCTTAACAAACCAAGGTGAGATCATTTGTGGATTCACGTCGCAATCTTGAAGCATCCAAAGGATCCATGCTCCAACCTTCTTCTACACAATATTGAAAACCCATGCAGGCGATCAAGGAGGAAGAAGGGCAATGCGAAGGAGCAGGCTCAGCGATAGATCACTCAACAACTTCTCCCACTCAAAATTAGCACGAGAAATATATAGTAAAGCCATGACAATCTGTAGGAGTACAACATATTTGGAGAAGGCCTTGTTCTCCAAAAAGTAAGCCAGGCGTCTGGGCACAGGATTGTGATTCTGGGAGATTGTAAGTTGTTGGTTGTAGTTTGATTGTAAGTGTTGGTTAACTTTTGTTAGAGTTTACTGTAGACATTTTAATGTCCTATTGCAGGTATTTTTTATGTCCTCCCATTACAGAATGACAGAATAACAGAGTTGGAAGGGACCCTGGAGGTCTTCTAATCCTACCCCCTGCTGAAGCAGGAAATCCTATATCTTTCCAGACAAATGGCCATCCAATCTCTTCTTTAAAAATCTCTACTTATGGAGCACTCACAGCCTCTGAAGGCAAGCCTTTCCACTATTTTATCTGTCAGGAAATTTCTCCTTATTTCTAAGTTGCTTGTCTCCTTGATTAGTTTCCATTCATTGCTTCTTGTCCTGCCTTCAGGTATTTAGGAGTATAGGTCCGTGATGGCGAACCTATGGCACGCCATTTGTGCCAGCACGCGAGCTGTAGGCAAACTTACCTCACTGCGCATTCACGTGCCTAACAGCTGATTTTCGGCAGGTTTGAGGCCCTTTTCAGCCTCCCAGAGACTTGAGGAAGGCTTCTGCAGGCTTTTCAGGATGAAAACTAGGCCCGTTTTGTCACTTCCTGTTTTTCCGGAAATACCAGAAATGACGAAACGGGTCTAGTTTTCGGCCTGAAAAACCTGCAGAAGCCTTCCTCAAGCTTCTGGGAGGCCGAGAAAGGCCTCAAACCCACCAAAAATCAGCTGTGAGGCGCAGTGCAGGTAAGGGGGTAGGTGGGTGGGTGGGGATTGCGCGCGCATACGTAGGAGGCGTGGGGGGCATGCATTGCCTTCTGGGTGCTGGCACATGAGCACGAGCATGCAAGCACGTGCACCATTTTTGGCACAGGAGCTCAAAAAGGTTAGCCACCACTGGTATGGGTTGACGCCCCCTCTTCTTTGTGGCAGTCCCTGAGATATTGGTGTTTCATTGTTTTTATCAAGGTTGTTCCACGGAGGTTTGAAATGTTTGTAAGCTAACATGAATAGACTTTGTGAGGTAGAAATTCAATTGTTGCTGCTGATAATAACACCAACCACAATACTATTAATAATAAATGGCCTCCTGGAATCTCATGCCCACTCAGCAAAGTTTCTAACCTTTAGAAATTCCAAAAGAGTTTTCATAGTGTGAATTCTCGGACGTCTAACAAAAGAGTTGGAAATCTCTGAGTAAGGTTTTTTTTTTAAATAGGGTAGAAAACATTTGCCAAAGGCTGCTTCATTTCTGGGTGGCTTGCTCAACATTGGACTGAACCAATGATCTAAATCAGGATATGGTGGGGAATTCTGGGTATTGAAGTCCACACCTTAAAGTTGCCAAATCCTGCTCCAGTTGATGGAAAGGAGCTGGGCTAGTCAAATATAGTGATCAAATATAGTGTTATTATAAAGGCGCTTTGGACTAGATGTGAATATACACACTTACTCCTATTGGCAACTCCTTAAACAACCAGTGACTCTTCCAAGCTTGCACTTTGCAGCACAATTCCAATAAAATACACAATTCAGTTAAGGAGGTGCTGACAGGGAGTGAGAGGATACTTTGGAAGGGCAGGACGTGTTGCCAGTCTCCTTAACTCAAATACACGTTTTTCTATGTAGTTACTGAGCCCAAAGAACGATGCTCTTTCTTAAGGAGACACCAACAACGTGTGCAGCATGCACACCCACACCTGCTATAAGGCATTCCTTGGATTTTGCGGCTGAAGGACAGCACCTTCCTGGATCTGATTAATTTACCTTCATTAGCAGCTCAGGGTTGAACTGTGGGGTTTCTGGTGCTCTCTGAGCTTGGCTGTTATTGGGTTGTTGTTGTTGTTTTTTGCAGATGTTTCATTACCCAACTAGAGCAGTGATAATGTTACCTAGTTAGGTTACCAACGCTCAGAGATCACAAAGGATCCCACAATTTACCTCCTTGCTTTCAAGTAAAGACTCACCAGATACTTTTGGGAAACATCAGCACTTGCATTTGGCAATCTAGTACCAATGGGCACCAAAGCAGCCCTGGACATTTCCCCAGCCATCTGCCAGGCTCCTAAACCCTCTTTCTTTTTCTTTCTTTCTTTCTTTCTTTCTTTCTTTCTTTCTTTCTTTCTTTCTTTCTTTCTTTCTTTCTTTCTTTCTTTCTTTTTCTTTTCTTTCTTTCTCTTTCCTTTCTTTCTTTTTTATTTTTTCCATCTCTCTCTTTCTTCTATCTCCCTTTCCTTTCCTCCAGTGGTGGGATTCAAATTTTTTTTACTACTGGTTCTGTGGGTGTGGCTTGGTGGGCGTGGCTTGGTGGGTGTGGCAGGGGTAGGATAATGCAAAATCCCCATTCCCTCCCCACTCCTGGGGGAAGGTCATTGCAAAATCTACATTCCCTCCCCACCCCACTAACCTGCTTTCCAGCTCCATTCTCCTGTGCAAGGCAACCAAAGAAGACCCAGCCGATCAGCTGGTACTCAATGGGAGGTGGAGAAGAGACGGGGTTGGCAGGGCCAGTCAGAGGTGCTATTTGCCGGTTCTCCAAACTACTCAAAATTTCCACTACCGGTTCTCCAGAACTGGTCAGAACTGGCTGAATACCACCTCTGCTTTCTTCTGTTTTCCTTCCTTCCTTCCTTCCTTCCTTCCTTCCTTCCTTCCTTCCTTCCTTCCTTCCTTCCTTCCTTCCTTCCCTTCCCTTCCCTTCCCTTCCCTTCCCTTCCAACAAGGAATTAAATGAGAACCAAGCCTGCTGCTATGCTAGCCTACAGTATTCTCTTTATTAGGAGGCCCCATGGGCATTCTCAGAAAATAAAACTCACAGCACCCCCATGTTTTGCGAGGAAGTGTGTTGAGAAGGAAAAGGCAAAGGTCAGCCACGGAAGTGAAAAAGCACCTAGAGGAGCTCAAGGAAATCGCCGTGCACACCTCAGCCGATTGCTTTCTGGTAAGTGGGAATTTGTGGCCATCTATTTTGTGACAGTGCTCTGGGCACGCTTGAGGAATTCCAAACAAGCCCCTCGCCACTCCAACCTTGTCTAGCTCCGTATTACCATGTGCAGCTGATGGCAGATAAATATTCACCAGTTACCACTGTCTATTCCAGGGGTCCCCAAACTTGGCAACATTTAAGACTTGTGGACTTCAACTCCCAGAATTCTCCAGCCAGCTATGCTGGCTGGAGAATTCTGGGAGTTGAAGTCCACAAGTCTTAAAGTTGCCAAGTTTGGGGACCCCTGGTCTATTCTATTCTGTGCAACGTGCTCTAGATGGAGATGATTTATTGGCCTCCATCCCTTCAGTCGGAAAAGGCAAGGTTAGTGATGGGAAATGTTGTGTGCTAGTTGGATAAAAGGACCAGCTGTCACCCAATTTGGTCCTTTGCTTCAACAAACAAACAAATAAAAAAAAATCTCTATTGTAGCAGCGAATTTCCTTTTCCAGGGATGCATTCTTTCATTAACCAAAACAGCACCACCCACAGGTAACAGGCAGGATTCCAGCAATTCTGGGCAGCTTCTAAAGTTTGCAAAGTTTCAAAATAACAACAACAACTACTACTACTAGTACAACTTTTTTACAACGAAAAGGACACAAATAAATTGAAGAAAAAAAAAACAAAGCCACTTGCGCACGGCGCACTCTCTCAAAACAATTCTCCTGTGTGGAGCGCATGCGTCTCATAATCGCGTCTCACCGCACTGTACGGAGCCTTGACGAATCGCCATGTCAAATACAAATACGTCACATCACACACAACGGATCAGATCGGCATCGATCAAATATGGAGATTTACAGATTAGTCTTCAAATATCAAAAAGGAGGACATGTAGGGGGACACTTTTCGAGAGAGGACAGAACTTACAAAAGGAGGACTGTCCCCCCCTAAAGGAGGACGGTTGGTCACCTTACTATTACTACTAAAAGAAACCTTAAGCGAATCAGAATGAGGATTGGGACAAAACAACTCCAAACCTGAGCATTTTTAGGAGCTTTCACAGTCCTGGCTGCTGAAGGACGAATAACTAAATAACAGAGTTGGAAGGGACCTTGGAGGTCTTCTAGTCCAACCCCCTGCTCAAGCAGGAAACCCTATACTGTTCCAGACAAATGGAAGGAAAGGGGAAAAAAAGTGGAAAATGGAAACGGAACAGAGTGACAAATCTTGGAAGGGGTACTGCTGTCTCCAAGAGTCATGGCTTTCCATGGAAGGTCAGGTTCCTTTAAAAAGCAAATGTGTGCAGCAGACACACAAACACACACGCACACTTGAAGCCCTTGAGTTTCTCCTGCTGCTCTGTTGACTGGCCTACAGAGTCACCCCGCCTTCCCAAAAGGGGCAGACAGGAAAGAGAGCCAAGGACAGCGATGACCGATGACCGGACCTGCTCCGATTTTAGAAACCAGCTGGACGGGAAACGTTAGACTCCAGTGGGCAGAAGGGGTTGATGGCCCAAACCTGCTCCACCTCTCCCTCAACCCACCACCCCCTGCCTACCTCCCGTTCTTCAGGAGAGGTTCTGTGAGTGGAAGGGACACTCCGGGCTGAAGATCCTGTTTCCTGGGAGATTTAGCTTTCCCTGCAGAAGGTGGAGAGTTTGGCTACAGGAAACAAGATGTGTTGATGCATTGAAAGCTAAGAAGGAGGGAAAAGAGGCCAGGGGTGGGGTGGGATGGGGGATGTGTGTGAACCGCCAGGGAGGAAAGGAAACAAAGCAAGCAAGCCAGACAGAGGCCAGGATTCTTTGCAGAAAGTTTGAGAAACTGAAAAGGCTAAAATGGAGGCCCTCAAGTTACGGAATAGCAACAGCACTTAGCAATAGCACTTAGACTTTATATAGGTGCTTTCCAGCCCTCTCTAAGCAATTTACAGGGTCAGGTTATTGCCCCCAACAATCTGGGTCCTCATTTTACCCACCTCAGAAGGACGGAAGGGCTGAGTCAACCTTGAGCCTCTGGTGAGATTCAAACTGCCAAATTGCAAGCAGCCGGCAGTCAGCAGAAGTAGCCTGCAGTACACCACTCTAACCACCATGGGGGCAAGGAAATGCCAGTATCCTTTGTCTTTCTTTTCCTTTCCCTTCCCAGAGCTCAGCATCCTCAGAGGTGATAATGCTGCCTTATATTGCACTAGTGAGGCCACACTTGGAATACTGCGCACTGTTCTGGTCACCAGGATACAAAACAGATGCTGAAAGGGTGCAGAGAAGAGCAACAAAGATAGTGAGCCTGGAGACTAAACTAAAGGGTGAACCGTTGAGGGAGCCAGGTATGTTGAGCCTATTGAAGAGAAGATTTGGATGAGAGACATGATAACTGTCTTCCAGTACTTTGAGGGACTGTCACAGAGAAAGAGTGTTCTGACCCAACCGTTCCAAGATAGCAAACACAAGACACAGGCAGCAGCCCCCACCTTTTAAAGCTTAATCTACGAATTCTGCTTCTTCACAGATAAAAGGCTGCTTCCAACTAATTAGCTCCGACAAGAAAGAGCCTTGCCAAGTTGTTTGTCAAGGCTGCCAAAAACCCAGAGATAAGAACTAGGTTTACAAGAGTTTGCAGATACTAGCTACGATGTCCACGAGGCTGAGCTCCAAAGCTTCTTTGCCTTCTGCAAAAATCGCTTCTTCAAACCTGTCTTTTATCCTCTTGAGGGAGGGGCCATTATCTTGCAGCCTTACTCCCGAGTCGCCTGTGCCGCTGTAACTGCTCTCTCCTACGATCAATCCTGCACACATGTGCACTTGGCACAGGCTCCTCAGGAACCTCCTCATCGCTGCTGCCAGCCCCAACAATCTCTGAAGGCAGCAATCCACTCCCTAATGGTCCTGGCCCCTCATCTGAGTCCTTGTTCTCTTCAGCCATCCACACCTGCTGCCGGCTGACCACAACAAAGAGGGGAATTGTCCTATTCTCAGAAGAACCCAGAGGGCAGGAGAAGAGGTAATGGGTAGAAGATTGTTAAAGAGAGATCCAATCTAGAAGTAAGGAGAACTTTTCTGACAGTGGGACTAATCGATGGGACCGCTTCCCTCCCAGAGTTGTGGGTGCTCCATCACTGGAGTTTTTCAAAAATAGACTGGACAACCATTTGACTGGGATGGTATAAAGTTTCCTGCCTTGAGCAGGAGGCTGGACTAGAAGACCTCTGAGGTCCTTTCCTGCTCTACGATTCTACGGTCTATGTTCCCCGCTTTGAGTCCGTTTCTACAAGGGCACCGTTACTTCAGTGTGTTGCATTCTCCATTCGGCTTCTGGCAATCCTGGTTTATGAGCTGTTTTTTTGCAAGAAGAAATCTTGCAGCACATGAGGCCTCCCAGAGTCTCTCGGGGTACAAGCCATGTTTACTAGGTGAGAACAAAACCTCAGGTGATGGTTGCAGACCTGAGCAAGGGAATCAAAACTCAGCTTTTGACTCCTTGCTAAGTTTTTCAGGCGGCGCTTCAGGCAGACAGAGAGCACCAGTTACGGAACCTTCTTGATGTTATTTATGCTTTAAATTTGTGCACAGCCTTTGAGGGTCCTGTTCTTTTAGTGTAGTTTGCAGGAGAACAGCAGGAATACAGAAAAGAGACCACAACATCACACATTGGTAGAAATCATCTAAGAAGAGAGCATTCTGTCCTAACAGGTCTGAAATTTAGACTGAACCACAGGGGTTCCAAGAAAATAATAACTCAAGAGTCATATTGCCTAGAAGGCTTTGGGGAAACGTTAGACCCCAATATCACACAGGTGGCTTATGTGTACATATAAGTACACTAGCTCGATACCCGTGCTTCGTTATGAAACTATGTGGCCGGGCTTAGTTTTTGGGAGAAAAATAAGGGGGGAAAATTCTGTCTCTGTCTACCAGCATCCATCGGTATTCATCTGGCTAGTGTCTTGTCAGTGTGTGAGAGAGTTGAGGGCTGCTTGGAAACTGAAATAGTATTTGCTGTGTGAGCAAGGAGACAGTAAGGAGCCTGGGCGTGGCTTAGCTCAACTGTCCTGTACTAAAACTGCTTAGTGCTGTGAAACTAAAACTGAAACTCCTCTCCTTGGCTTGTGTTTTGCATTTGGAAGAGATTTCTTTACAGGTGGGGAGGGGAGTAGAACTCCTTAGCATCAGATCGTGTTAATAATAATAATATAAGAAATACTAATGCTCTGATGGTCATTTCGAAAAATCCTTTCTTAGTGAGCACCTAAGAAGCCATGCCAAATTTCAAGTTACATGTCAAATTTCAATTCTGGAGATTTTGTGATGATGTGTGAGTGGTATTTCTCTTTTATATATATAGATATACTTATGCATACATATGCGTACATATCACATGGGTGACCTGCATATGCATACACTAGGTGAATAGCAAGCTTATAAACACATAATTTGATGGAAGTTGTTCTTAAGTCGCAGAATGAAGAAATAACAATCCCATTCTAACTCAGTTCCTCCTTGCCTGCAACCATATTTTTCAACCTTGGCAACTACTGTATAGATGTCTGGACTTCAACTCCCAGAATTTATGGCTGGCTGGGAAATTCTTTGGATTTGAAGTCCACACATCTTCAAGCTGTGAAGCCTGAGAAACACTCAGGACCAGATTCCCAACATTGGTGACATTTTCCATTGTTGAGTACCCCTCTTCCCCCACCAAAAAACCCAGAGAAATAACTTAATAAGAGGCCTTTTGTGATTTACCGATTCTGTTCACAAAGCCAGGTTACCTGAAGTTGGATTTTAGGTGGGTTTTTGATCCAGAAGAGCTATATTTGGAGTTAATGCTTCCTCTTTGAAGAAATATCTCAAGTATGTTGAGACTGTTCCCGACCCACCCGGATGCTTACGGAAAAGAGAGTGGCAAGAAACTATAAATAAACGCGAAAGCATTGGAGAAGCCTTTGCATTCCCATGAGTTATAAAAACACCAGGAATATCCCAGGGAACAATTCCCTTCTTAATGACACACAGATACAATCTTTAGCTCCTGCTGAACTCTCACCTCATTCCAGATATTCTCAAAGTCCAACTACCATCCTTTCCAGGCAGCACAGACAATATCCAAGGGTTATACCATCCCAGTCAAATGGTTGTCTATCTCTACATCTGCCAATAACTAGAAGGGGGAAGAATTGCGACTTCAGCATCCCGAACAACTTTCTCACAACACCCTGAAACCCGGATTAACAAAACACCAGAAGCCATGTCAGGTTCTTATGTTGCAAATGAACCACAAACTACCCGGGATTCTTTGAGCTTAGCCTAGTGCGGTGAGGATGAATCTATGACACGTGTCTCACCGGGGATACACCAAGCCATTTTTGGTGACAAGCCAGGCCTCCAGAGCCTCTGGAAATTGGGCGAGGGCCTTGCTCTTGGGGCAGCTTCTGAAAAACATGCAAGTGTTCTCACACCATCTTCTGAAGCCTCCCAGAAGCAGGGCTTTCTTGAACGACTTCCAGAAGGCCTGGGCAATAAGAGTCTAGAGCGGAGATACGGAAAGGCTGTCAAGGCAGGGATTTTCTGAATTTTTGACAAGCTGAGCACAAAAAGGTTTGCCATCGCTGGCCTAGTAGGTTGTGCAAATCCAGCCTAGGACAGAGGGACATTTTCTTATCTGGTAGCAAGTTGTAGCATTTTATAGCAGGAGCTCCAGAGCCCTCCCCAGTATCTCATTAAAACGCTCCCGGTTAGAATTATCACCGGAGCACGAAAACCATAAATACGTCGTGTTTGCAGAAACTGGGATTCAAAAACACTTCCCTGAAAGCTTACTGGGTAACCTTGGGACAGTCGTATTCTACCTGTCCCTTCTTTTTTTTTTCCTGCCTAACCTACACCACAGAATTGTTGTGAGGATAAAAAGGAGAGCATCGTTCTGCCTGCTTACAGCTCCCCACCTCAAAAGGCTGACCTCTACTCTTCTCTGAGTATGCAGATATCCTGAGATTATAAATAGATGCATCTAAATCAAAAGGAGGTGACCTTTTTGGTGCCTGGGGAGCAATAAAAATATATAACAGAAGACTGGGCTAAATTTTTTCTCCTCTAGGTTATGAAAAAGAAGTTTAGAAACTCCTCTCCTCTCTCTCTCTCTCTCTCTCTCTCTCTCTCTCTCTCTCTCTTTCTTTCTTTCTTTCTTTCTTTCTTTTCTTTTTCCCTCTCTCTCTTTCTTCTATCTCCCTTTCCTTTCCTTTCCTTTCCTTTCCTTTCCTTTCCTTTCCTTTCCTTTCCTTTCCTTTCCTTTCCTCTCCTTTCCTCTCCTCCTTCCTTAAGCTCCTTCCAGTTTCCTACTTCCAAATTGTGAGAAAGTACACTGCTAGTTTTCAGCAATCAGAGGGGGTTTGAAGACTGCAAAAAAAAAAAAAAAGCATGGTGGTGGTTAGGAATTGCCTTAGTTGAGGGAGGGGTGTTCACATCTGCTCCAAGTTGACACTGTCCAGAAAATGGAAGTAACAGAAAGCTAGGAAAATCACCATGTATGGAAGTCTCAGCTGAGAGCAATGTTTAACGCTCACAATTAAGAAAGACCCTCAACCAAGCACCACACAGGGGCAGCACATTTGTTCCTATAAACTTGGGATCTGTTCTGATTGAGTGCAAGGCAATTTTAGAGCACATGGATGAATGCAAGGTAAGGAAAGTCAAAAGGAACGGACTGCCCTGCCAATTACAAACCCTAGCTTTCTAACAAGAGTTTCTCATCATGATAGCCCTGCAGTTTGGCTGGTTTCTAAACAAACCTGTATACAGATTGGTAGCCCTCAAAACAAGGAATTAAACAAGGTTTCACACCACTGTGGTTTTGGCCATTGTTCCCTCCCCCTTTACCTCTTCGATTTTACAATATTTTAAATACTTCAAGGATTTGTGGACCGTCTGTTAGTAGAATTTCCAGCGCGGCTTACCATTGCTAGCCAAATGTGGCAAGAAAGAAAACAAACATAAAACATACGAAATATACAAAATATATCAAACACACATGGAAGTACATGAAACGTTGCTCAGAATAATCCTTAAGAAGGGATCCATTCTTCCAAAACAAAATCTTCTGGCTACTAAATAAGAAATCTGGGCAAAACGTTTCCAAAAAAAAAATGTCAAGGCAGTCCCGTGGACAACAGGATGCAGTAATCTAGTCCAGTTATGGAAATTCTTCCTAAGTGTGATGAGGTGGAATTTCAGCTACGTTCTACGGTGGTCACCATTCTTTCCCCAGGTCCCCACCAGACTTCGGAAAGAGTGAGAAGAGAAAAGGTCTTCCTTTCCTGAGGGAAAGAGATGGGACAGTTGCTCCCTTGCTCGGAAAGGTTTCCTGTTTTTTTTCACGTGCTTATAAACCGTTGCAGAAACGAGACCACAGTAGTATCTTGGGGGGGGCTCTGTCCCTCCAAAGATGGATGATACTTGGCACAGGTGAGTTAGCAAGCAAATGCATGATGAATCTGCTTGGGCCAAACACGTCCCACCAGATGGAAACCACCACTTTTATTTTACCTATATAGCTCAATACTATGACAACTCTTTCTTCCCCCCTGTTTTCTGCACAGCAACAACCCTTTGAAGTGAGTTGGACCGAGAGAGTGACTGGCCCAAAATCATCCAAGCCGTTTTCATGCCAAAAGTGGGACTAGAATTCACAGTCTACTGGTAATTGGCCCAAAGCCACCTGGTGGGCTTTCATGGCTAAAAGCTAGACAAGAACTCACTGTTTCCTGGTTTCCAGCACCTTAACCACCACATGAAACGGGCTCTCTTTTGAGTTTCCAGAATCACTTTGAGATCTTGCACCACTCCGAGACAAGACGTCAATCTCTCACTAATCTCAAATCAGAAATCAAATATCAGTGACATTTGGGAGATGCCGCCTAGCAAGTTAAGCACTCTCATGCACCAGCAATACAAAATCTCCAATCGATTGACAGAGCGTTTTCTGAATCCTACAAACTGCTTCAAAAGAAGCCAGGGGATTTTTGTATTTTTTTACCAGCCCACCCCCATCCAAGGAATGGAGCAAAGACAGTGGGGCGCAATTGGTATTGAAACCAAAACAGATTTTGGAAGGGTATGGGTGACACTTTTTCCATTCTCCGATCTGGTGGGCATAAGAGAGAGATAGCCACTTTAGGGAGCAGTTTGTATGGCCTGATTAACCAGGGTTAGTTAATTTAACTTACTGTAGCCCAGGAGTTGTCTCGTGCTAAAACTAGCACAGCCATGGGTTAAATACAGGTAGTCCTCTTTGAATGACCACAATTGGGACTAACAGCTTGTTCATTAAGCAAAACAGTTGCTAAGTGAAACTGCAACAGTGCCTGTAATCTTACTTCAGCTTTTCTTTGCTTTACGCACTTGCAAATGATATACATGTGGGCATTGGTTGCAGTCATTTTTTTCATCACTAACAAAACTGAGCACACTTGCTAAATGAAGAGTTATCTGTACTGGGGTCACTTAATTTAACTTACCCCAAGTGCTCATGAGGAATCATTGCCCCTGTTGAGCATGTCACCTAAACGGACTGTCTACCGTGTTTCCCCAAAAATAAGACCCGGTCTTATAATTTTTTTGCCACCAAAAAAGGCCTGAGGTCTTATTTTCGGGTGGTGGTGGTGGTGGTCTTCCACTGACTCACCTTGTGGTGGCGGCACCGACAATAGAAGTCCTGCTGCCGGCTCGCTTCTTCTGCGGCCGCTGGTCTCCGCTTGCAAGTGTTGCCCCCTGGCCTCCATTTTGCTGCCAGAGGCTTTCTGGAAAGCCCTCTGCAGCTGATAACAGAGCTCTGGATCGATCCGGAGCATGCGTCAATCTGGATCTTGTTTCTTGGCTGTAGAGGCCTTTCCTGAAAGCCTCTGATGGCAAAACGGAGGCCGGGGGCGATGTGTGCAAGCGGTGGCAAGCAGCCACTGAAGTGGGCCGGCAAGGCAAGGCAGGCATTGGGTCGTGCAAGTCCTGGTAAGTAGGGCAGTTTCACTACCCCCCATCCACACCCTAGCTTAATTTTTTCCCATGCGCCTCGCCCCAACCCCTGCACCCCCAGAGTGGGCGGGGGTCTTAATTAGGGCTTATTTTGGGGGGTAGGGTTTATATTGGGCACACGTGTAAAATTCAACCTAGGACAGTGATGGCTAACCTATGACACGCGTGTCACTCGTGACACGCCGAGGCACTTTGACTGACACGCCTGTTGGTGTGGGGAAAACCTGCACATTTAGAGGCTGCCTGTGCTCTGCTCCAATCCCTGCTCCCTGCTTGTTGCGTGGAGGCGTGGTGTCACCACTGCCGCAAGATCTTTGCAGCAGAGAACCAGTTTTAACCGCCATAAACTGAGGTTTGTCAGTTTCATTACCTCAGGAACGCTACAGGAGGAAAGGAGATCCATGAGGTTCACAGCCCTGTAAGGTGGCCTTCCGATCCCCACATCCTGCACCTGCAGCCCTGAGACCAGGGAGACGAGTTTCACAGCCCTGTGTGATCACCCCAGCCCAGTCCGTCATAAACCAAATTATTGATATTTCTTGAAGTGACACACGACCCGGAGATGGCTACACTTTTTCCCGATTTTCGACACACCAAGCTGAAAAGGTTAGCCATCACTGACCTAGGACTTACTTTTTGGGTAGGTTGTATTTTTTGAGAAACACAGTAGTTTGCCATTGAAGCGAGCAAAAAGAAGCATCCCAATATCTCTATTTTAGGCCATGTTATGGGTTCTTGGAGCAAGCCAGATAGAATGTGATGAACCAGTCAAGCATCTGACTTTTCTCAGAGAGGCTCAAGGCCCTCCAAAGATCCCAGCAGCAGAGATCTTGACCCAAACTGAAGGGAGGGGCGAAGGCCAGAGAGCTGCACAAGCAACATCCTGCAATCCTCTTGACGGAGCTCTGGATGTTGCCTGAAATTGCGAAGGGAGATCATGTTGGCCAGGGCCACAGGAATGCTTGCCAAAGTCCTGGTGAGTATAGCTTAGGCACATGTGCGCATGTATATGTTTTGTTTTAAAAAAAAGTATTTTAACTACTTTGGCTCTTTTACATAGCCTGTAAATTGCTGATGGTTCTCTTCGGCTAGCTTTAGGAGGGGGCTTCTGCTGTTGCATTTTTTGGCAAGGGGTCTTATGGGGAGGTTGGAGAAAGAAAGGAGGGAAGCATCTTGTGATAGCCCATTGTTAGTAGATGCCTCGGGGTCTAATAACAAGGGACTAAACCAGGGGTGTCCAACCTTGGCAACTTTAACACTTGTGGACTTCAACTCCCAGAATTCCTCAGCCAGCAAATCTGGCTGAGGAATTCTGGGAGTTGAAGTCCACAAGTCTTAAAGTTGCCAAGGTTGGACACCCCTGGACTAAACCTTCAGTCTCTCCTCCCAACCAGTGCATGGATGGATGAAATGAATGTGTAAAAGGCACCGGAGCCAGGAAAAGCTGAGAAGGAAAGTCACATTCCTCCCTCTGGCAGCATAAGCCAGAAAACCTGGGTCTAAACACGTGTACTTCTACATCTCCTGCACAAGTCTTTAGTTCTCTGAGGAACCAAGCAGGTTAGGGTCACCTAGGGGAAGGCTCCACAAGACCTTTAACCTAACAAAAATGGATTCCTCCTCCTACTTCTTTTTTTCCTAAGGCTGACACTGTCCTTTCTGACCTCTCTCTTTCTCTTTTATAAGAGTTAAACTGGTTTATGCCTGACAGGCATGTCAACAACAATTAGGTAAATGGAGTTTCTGTGTCCAAAGGAAGTATACCTTTGAATACCAGAGGGTGAGGACCAATCAAGAGGGGAAGGCTGACCCTTTCATCCTCTTCATGACAGCCAAAAATATCTGATTGGCTTCTGCTATTGTCATATCAGCTGAGTGTCCAATGTGGACTTCAACTCCCAGAATTCCTCAGCCAGTATGGACACCCCTGAGCTACAGTATATGTCGCACTAGTTACGCATCTACATTTCTTGCTGCCCGATGGACATCAGTATTAGAAAGAAGACCACTCTGGATATCTTGGGTGTTGACCCATGGCATCCTTCCAGAGTTTGGTATCCTTCAGAGAGTAGTTAAGAATTCGGTGGTCAAGATACCAGGTGCTTTCTGCCACATGTGGTGGTCTTGCCCAGAAGCTCAAAGATATTGGACCAAAATTAGGCAATGGTTACAAGAAATTGTTAAAGAACAAACAGAATTTGAACTGGAGTTATTTATGCTAGGAATATTTAAAAAGAAATATGAGAAAAAGATAAATACTGTATATTGTACTATACATATTAACTGCAGCTAGAATATCATATGCACAATGTTGGAAGCATAATAACACCTGCCCTGACAAATTGGTAATCCAAAAAATCTTGGACTGTGCCGAAATGGATAAATTGACCCTAAAACTAAAAGATAAAGAAGAGTCTGAATATCATAAGATCTGGGATATGTGGTATAATAGGTTGGAAATTAGGCAAATAGAAAATAAAGAAACTTAAGATAAGCAAACAATAGATAAATGTATGTAATCGCATAACAATATATATAAATGTAAATATGCACAAGAGGTAGATATGTATAATGACGCTGCAGTATTGTTAATATCATGATTGATTTCTCTTTGTTAAAACGTACAAGAACAATAAAGTTTATTTTAAAAAAAGAATTTGGTGGTCATAATTCCTAGCTAATTTAGTGCAGGGGTCTCCAACCTTGGCAACTTTAAGCCTGGCGGACTTCAACTCGCTGGCTGGGGAATTCTGGGAGTTGAAGTCCGCCAGGCTTAAAGTTGCCAAGGTTGGAGACCCCTGGTTTAGTGAACTCATCTGAAGGGCACCAAGATGAAGACTGTGGTCTGATTCCTACAACAAACTACGACGTAAGATGATTTGTTCAGTTTTGGTTCAGCATGTTGTGTGAAGCCAACTGACTACGGCAGGGGTGGGCTGCAGTTTCGTTGGCAAGGAGTTGTGAGTGCGCGCTCACACACAACGCTTTGGGGCTGAAACACAACTTCAACCAGGCAGCTAATCGATTCAGGCAGCTCCAGGGAGTACAGCAGGGCGGTGCGGAACTCACCTAGACAGCCTGGGCCGGGGAGGGGGAGTTAGTTATTTAAGGGAAAGCATTGCACAAAGGTGGGTGGGCAGGCCCAGCCAGAGATCACAACTAGGGGTTCACCCGAACCTTGCCAACCACCCAGTAGCCCACCACTGGATTATGGCCTTTTCAGCTCCCTAAGTTGGTTTAGTTCAAAGGTCTTCAAACTGGGCAAGTTTAAGACTTGTGGACTTCGATTCCCAGAATTCCTGAGCTAACATGACTGGAGGAGGAATTCTGGGAGTTGAAGTCCATAAGCCTTAAAGTTGCCAAGTTTGGGGGGGCCTGCCTTAAAGAGATAAACAAGGCTCTTTAAACTTGGCACGTTTAAGACTTGCGCACTTCAACTCCCAGAATTCCTGAGCTAACATGACTGGAGGAGGAATTCTGGGAGTTGAAGTCCACAAGTCTTAAAGCTGTCAAGTTTGAAGACCCCTGGCTTTAGTTAGAAAACGTGGCTTAGTACAATGTGTGAATCCCGGCTACAACAGCAAAACTGCAAGTCTGTGCCTGTGCCCATGTCCTCAACGTTGCATGGATTACAGTCTGCAGCCAGGAACTAACCAAGGCAAGGCAAGAAGTCCAACGAAAGTTGCAAAACAGCTCTGTTTTCCTCCCCCTTTCTTGGGTCTTCGACCCAACAATAGCATAAACACCAAAACCACGAATCATTCACACACAAGGCTCGGTAAAGTCACGGTTCCTACACGGAGCCCTCCCCTGTTCCCCATAAGAGAGAAATGCAGACTTGCAAATTTGCAGAGGAACCTTCTAACATTCAGAACGAGAATGAAAGAACACACAGAGGGCCCTGGGCTGATCATCTGCAACCTGTCAGTCAGCCATCACTTTGTGTGTGCCCATAAACTGCTCCATTAGTTTTTCTAATTGAGGAGAACACAGCTGCTGGGTGGTGATGGTAACATGGCTTAATCGCTTGCTCTGCATTGGAGGGCAGATCCCCAAAATATTCCAGTGTTTGCAGCAAAAGGGAAGAACTTCACCACGCATATAATGGACGGGTGCAAGCCAAGGGGGAAGGGAACCCCGCCCTCCAAAAAGTGGGTTTGTTCTTTGCATCAGAAATCAATAATTCGATCTGGAATTCTGCAGTCAGGATGCCTCATGGAAAGCAGCCAAAATGGATGTGGGCTTTCTGCCTTAGGTATTCACAGAATGCTCTGTGCTGTCACGGCCCAGATATGATGGCCCACATCAGCGCATTCCTCTGGATTGAGATTATTTCGCAGTGCCTATATAACAGTCCTGATAAGGTTATCTATTTGCTAAGAACTGACTGTTGTAGAAAGCGTTGTGAAAATGAGTTAATCAATATGAAAACTTTAGGGGTGTTGGGACTGTAACCCTTGAATTTGTTAGCTGGGATGACCTTTCGGGGTATTCCCAACTGATCTTGAGAGCCAAATAAAAAGATTAACAAGCCACAACAATGGCTGGAGACATTTTCCAGTTGAGGGGGTACTTGGTGCTCTCTGAACTTCCTTGTTTTCTTGCAAACGTTTCATCACTTAACACTGATGAAGTTACCTAGTTTGGGTAATGAAACATCTGCAAGGAAACAACCAGTGGTGGGATTAATTTTTTTTACTACTGGTTCTGTGGGCGTGGCATGGCTTGGTGGGCGTGGCTTGGTGGGCATGACAGGAGAAGGATACTGCAACCTCTCCATTCCCTCCCTACTCCTGGGGCAAGGTTACTGCAAAATCCCCATTCCCTCCCCACCCCACTAACCTGCTTTCCAGCTCCGTTTTCCTGTGCAGGGCAACAAAAGGAGACCCAGCCAATCAGCTGGGACTCGGGAGGCAGAGAATAGATGGGGGCGGGGCCAGTCCGAGGTGGGATTTGCCGGTTCTCCGAACTACTCAAAATGTTTGCTATCGGTTCTCCAGATCTGGTCAGAACCTGCTGAATACCCACCTCTGGAAACAACCAAGCTCAGAGAGCATCAAAGACCCCTCAGCTGGAAAACGTCTTCAACCTTATTTTGTGACATGTTCATCTTTTATTTAGGCCTCAAGATGACTCCATTTCAACCCTGAACTACAAAAATTCCCCTTTATTGGCATTTTCCAGTTTTCATTAATCCTTCAGAGGAAAGCTGCTTATTTTTTCAAAATCACCCCCACTTGCCATTTCCATGGTCATATGGTCATAACTTGAACTGAGTTTCGCACATTCCTTGGCTCAATAAATAAATTTATGGTTTCCCCATGGAAATGATGACATCACCCTACCTCTATAAGAGGGAAACAAATCCACCAATAAAAATCAAGAACCTGAAGTCAGTCAGTCAGTTGTTATGATGGTCAACAACCAACATCCCAACCTTTAAAAGAAGATAGGGATGAAAGCTAAGAATCCAAATAGTTCTGGAAAAAAAAAGCTGAGGAGGTATAAATCTCACCCAATAAATAAGTAGAAATAGCACCTAGTTGTGGCCCCAGGTTTCAAAACACCGAGTTTAAATGGAAGGATACAGACTTGGCTGGAAATATATTAACTGCCAACAAAACACATTAATGAAGCTAACAAATCCTTAACTCTGTGAATTGGCTCAGGAGATCAAGAGATACAGCAGGATGAATAAATTAAACTCCAATTCACGTAAGAGGGAGAAAATGTCATTTTAAAATGCAAGGGGGGGAGGTCCGTGTCTAGAAGCAAAAAAAAAAAAAAAAGACCAGGCAACACAAGATCCATAAGACTCTAAACTCACTTGTGCCAGGATGTACTACTAATTAAAACATTGGGGGAGGGGGAGTTGATTAAAAGTTACCCAGTCACTATCTGAGAGAGAGATGACATCATATTTAGCCTTGGGAGCAGCAGAATGCCAGAAAATGTCAGCGTACTAAAAGCTATTATGAGAGTCCCTGCATCTCTTACGATTAAAAATGCCTATGAACAGAGTTAGTCTAAAGCAGGGGTGTCCAACCTTGGCAACTTTAAGACTTGTGGACTTCAACTCCCAGAATTCCTCAGCCAGCAAAGCTGGCTGAGGAATCTGACAGAAATAACTCTAAAGTTGCCTGGACACCCTGGTCTAAAGTGTGGCAGTGGCGTTTCAAGATCAACTGACCCAGGATTCACTTTCAGCATTTTTTATAACTACAACAAGACGCAAGGATGGGAGTGGGGGGGGGATAGATAATCAGAGTTGGAAAGGACCTTGTAGGTCATCTAGTCCAACCCCCGCCGCCCAAGCGGGAGACCCTACACCATTTCTGACAAATGGCAGTCCAATCTCTTCTTGAAAGCCTCCAGTGATGGCGCTCCCACAACTTCCGAGGGCAATTTCTGTTCCATTGGTTGATTGTTCTCACTGTCAGAAAGTTTCTCCTTATTTCCAGGTTGAATCTCTCTCCTTGTTCAGTTTCCATCCATTATTCCTTGTCTGGCTTTCGGGTGCTTTGGAAATTAGCTTGACCCCCTTCCTCTTTGTGGCAGCCCCTCAAATACTGGAACACTGCTCTCCTGTCTCCCCTTCTCTTCCCTAGACTAGCCATGCCCAGTTCCTGTAACCAACACTGTGGCTTTTTTGAAACACAACTATAGTTTCAAAGTTTACATAGGTTTTAATCAGCTTTGCCTTGAGAATCATCCTTCGGAAAAGGTCAAAGAAACAGGGGATAGAATTCTCCGTTCCTCTTGCGTACCATTTGGAAGGATTCACAGTGGGGACGAGAAGAGCTAAACAATTTTGAGACAATGCTCCACCGAAGGCCTTTATACGCGGGCCCCAAACTCTTTCACCCTGACCCAGCCATTTAAAAAAAAGTGTTAGATTGTGGGTATTCCTCAACTTACGACCACGATTGAGCGCAACATTTCTGTTGTGAAGTGTAAGAAGTGAGTATTGTCCCATTTTGCAACCTTTCCTGCCACCGTTAAAGTGAATCACTGCAGCTGTTAAGTTAGTGACATGGTTGTTAAGTGAATCCTGGCTTCCCCATTTGACTTTGCTAAGTCAGAAGGGGGCCAAAGGGGATCCCATGACCTTGGGACACAGCAACGGTCATAAGTATGAATCTGTTGCCAAGAAGGATGAATTTGGATCGCATGACCCTCAGGATGCCTCAATGGTCACAAGTGTGAAAAATGGTCCTGCATATATTTTTTTCTCAGTGATGTTGTAACTTTGAATGGTCATTAAGTGAACGGTTGTAAGTTGAGGACTATCTGTAGTCCCACTACAGAGAGTAAGCAAGATGACCTTGATGAAATTTGTAAGAAGCATTACTTAGGCCAGGGGTCTTCAAACTTGGGCAAGTTTAAGACTTGTGGACTTCAACTCCCAGAATTCCTGAGCTAACATGACTGGAGGAGGAATGCTGGGAGTTGAAAGACTCCACAAGTCTTAAAGCTGTCAAGTTTGGAGACCCCTGATCCTAGGCAGTAGGGGCTGAAACATTTTGTAGGTCCAGAGCCAATATCTAACACTCAGAAGAAGCTCAGGGAGAAACCACCCTGGTTTGCTGCAGTCTACGAAGAAAGAGGAGGTCCTTTGCAAAGACTCCCTTATTATAGAGCCCATTTCAACAAAAAGTAGTTTTTAGCTTTCTGGCGGAGTTGCTTTCCTGGTTAGGTAGACCTAGTACACCCACACAGAGCTCAATAAAGCCCTGTGGCTAGATTTTAAGACCATCACAGCTCCAAAGCTGTTCCAGATTACCAAGGACAGAAGTCTAAAACATCTGGATGGTAAGCACAGGATAAGTATTCCATTCCGTACCATTGCAAGCTCTTTGATCACAAAGCTCTGGTTCCTTTGCATGAGAGAACTTTTGTTATGGACCATATGAGTGGAACTGCATCCAAGGTCATAATGGTGCTCTTGCAGATGCCTTACTCCCCCTTTATTTCTTTGGAAAGAGAGGAAGAGAGAGAGAGACAGAAAGACAGAGAGAGAGAGAGAGGAAGAGAGACAGGGAAAGAGGAAGAGAGAGAGGGAGAGAGGAAGAGAGGGGGGAGAGGAAGAAGGGGGCTTTAGGCCCCTGAGTCTTGTCTGGCGGTAAAGCAGCTGTCTGCAGCCCAGTTTCCTTCCCCTTGGAGAATAAAAACAGCAACATTTACCCTGGTGCAGGCTTAGCTGGCTGCAGCCCAATGTGCTTTGGATTCAGTGAGCGGATTCAGTTCTGGGCAGGACAGACACCAAAGATTTGGGGCGCAGCACCCCACCACTGTGCTACAGAGCTTGGGGATTCAAGGGGCAGGGGATGGAATGTGGGGGGGGGAGGCTTCTCTGCTTCAGGAAAAGCGCAGGAAAGGAGAAGCAGAAAGCCAGGCTGGGAAAACACACCCTGCCCACCCAGGAGAAAGAAAAGTTGGGACTGAGGAGGAGGGGGAAGAGGAAGGGGGGGGAAGGAGCCCTGGGAGTGGGGTGGGGGTGGGGGGTGATTTCATGCCAAATATTTTCAACCTTCTCTCCGAATGCCTTTTTCCAAGCGGCTCTGCAGCCCAGCCAGGGCCTGCTGGAGCCCCTGGGCAAAAGCATGGTGGGATGCCAAGGCATCTGTAACCCTCCCGTGTTTGTTCCTGCGGCTAAAGGATGGGCCTCCCGCGCCTGGCTTCTCCCCTTTGGAGACCCTCCTGCCCAACGGAGGCGGGAGGGCCGGGCAAGGCCAGGGCGACTGTTCTCAGGAAGTCACCTGTGGCTGCCTTGAAGGGCCGTTGGCCGAAGCAGCCGGGCGACGGCAGAGAGAGAGAGAGAGAGAGAGAGAGAGAGAGGGACAGGAAAGGGGTAGACGGACGGGGGGCGCCTGCTGTTGCTCGTTCCACCCTCTGCTCCATGGGAAGCCAGGAGCAGGAAGATTGATGCTCAGCCACAAATCACAGGAGGGAAAGGCTGGGTTTTCTTCTCCCCACGACAGGCAGGAAGAACGAGCCAGGCTTTCAAATGTGGAAAACAAGGGCTCGGTGTTTACTGGAGCTTTCCAAGGGTTTGCTCAGCTCCCTTTCCTGCTCTGCCCCATGCTGCATTGGAGGGAAAGGGGTTGTGTGGCTAGGGTGTTGTGTGTGTGTGTGTGTGAAAGAAGCAGGGAGCAGGAGGCTGGACAGGAGCCAGGGAGACTTAAAGCAAAGATAGGCCCCTGCAAGAAACGGGAAGGAGCCCTCGGAAGCCAAGTCAAGTTTCCAGCCCTGAAGCAAATATCTAGGCCGAGAAGGGAGGGGAAAGGAAGGACAGAGGAAAAGAAAGAAGGGGAAATTGGAGAAAGAAAGGGGACGGGAGGGGAAAGGAGAAGGGAAGGGAAGAGGAAAGGAAGGACAGAGGAAAAGAAAGAAGGGAAATTGGAGAAAGAAAGGGGACGGGAGGGGAAAAGAGAAGGGAAGGGAAGAGGAAAGGAAGGACAGAGGAAAAGAAGGAAGGGAAAATTGGGGAAAGAAAGGAAGGGGAAAGGGAAGGAAGGGGGAAAAGGAGGAGGAAAGGAAGAGGAAGGATAGGGAAAAGAAGGAAGGAAAAAGAGAAGGGAAGGGAAGAGGAAAGGAAGGACAGAGGAAAAGAAGGAAGGGAAAATTGGGGAAAGAAAGGAAGGGGAAAGGGAAGGGTAGGGGGAAGGAAGGAAGGAAGGGAAAAGGAGGAGGAAAGGGAGAGGAAGGATAGGGGAAAAGAAGGAAGGGAAAGGCAGGGGAAAATGGAGAAGGAAAGGAAGGGGAAAGGGAAGGGAAGAACGGGGGAAGGAAGGGAAGGGAGAAGCAGAGAAGTAAAGAAAGGGAAGATGAGAACCCAGGGATGAAGGCCAGAATGTCAGCTGAGGCAAAAGGCTAGCAGATGCTCTCAGCTCAGGTTACAGCAGGGAGGTGAGGGAAGAGTGTGGGAAAGGAGTTTGGTTTCTGCAGCCCCCAGCATGAAAGACGGAGCCGCTGGAAAAAGACCCACCCCTGCTAGCTATGAAACAATGCAGAGGACGGCAATTCAATCCCCCCGCAGAGCTCTGGACACAGCAAGGCCAGTGGCCAGGGAGTGGTGGAATCTGTGGCCCAGGCCATTTGGAAAGGATCCAACTTGCCTTTCCCGGAAATGAAAGGCCTGCTCTGGTGCAGAAAACTTAGGGACCAAGGAGCACAAACTTTCTGCTTAAGAGGAGGCAGAGGAGGTAAAAGGAACAGGAACAGCCTTGCCTTACAGCCCATCGGGGGCAAAACAATAGGAGAATCTGGGAGTGCTTTCTCCAACTATTGAATTAAAACTTTAAAAAGCATTCCTTTTCAAGCAACTCACAAAAGCTGATGCCTTTTAATAGGATTTGTTACTCAGAAAAGGGTTGGGGGGGGCGCGGCGGCTATCTGTTTCTTCCCTCCTCCCCATTCAAATGATTATGATTCTCAGAGACACAAGTTCTTGCAATTTTCTTGGCAAGATTTTTCAGGCGTGGTTTGTGCCATTGCCTCCTTCCTGGGGCTGAAAGAAAGTGACCGGTCCAAGATCACCCAGCTGGCTTTGTGCTGAGACTGGACTAGAACTCACAGACACCCAGGGTTTGAGCCTTCGCCACATACAACGAACCGTCTCTCCTAGCAGATTTTTTTTTGCTGAGGCGAAGTGGGAAACACCTAGCTACGAGTTCTTGCCCAGGCGGACCTCCAATAATGGTTCCTTTTAAAGGCTGGGGTCTCTCTCTGAAGCCCTCAGCCCTCGTAGACAAAGAGGTTTGTATGACAAGAATGCTCCTTATTACAAAAACATGTTTTGCTAATTAGAAGTGAGCACATCAGGGAGACTTCTGCTTCTTGCTTTAGTTGCTGTTTTGTATGGAGGCCTTTCAGTCATACGAACTCCCATTTGTAGACACTGTAGTAGGAGAGCCGTTAGTCATAGATACGGAAAAAAAAAATCAGAAAGAGGCTGGTAACACTTTTTCCAACTTAAAAATATATATATACTAAAAAAAACAAAAGCTCCCAAAAGTTTATGCCATGAATAAAATCTGTTAGTTGGACAGAACCCTGTTATATATATATATATTTTTGGTAACCTCTACTTGGTGCCTGAAATGGTATTATTTAAGAGAAGGTATTACAGAAATGGGGTCCGAATATGATTTGGATCTCCTAACAGACAAGCAAACAGCAAACAAAATAGATTGTTTATATGTGATTAATATTTATGAATTGTATGACATGTTTTGAAAGACTCTCTTTAGCAAAGAAAAATATTAATAATGAATAGAATAGAATAGAATAGAATAGAATAGAATGGAATGGAATGGAATGGAGTGTAGTGTAGTGTAGTGGAGTGGAGTGGAGTAGAGTAGAGTAGAGTAGAAACTAAACGAAACAAAACAAAACAAAACAAAACAAAACAAAACGGAATGGAACGGAATACAACACAACAGAATAGGGCTGGAAGGGACCTTGGAGGTCTTCTAGTCCAGCCCCCTGCTCAAGCAGGAGAACCTATACAATCTCAGATAAGTGACTCTCCAATCTCTCCTTTTAGTCCACAAGAGAACTAGATCTAGTCAAAACTAAAGATGTTCCACCAGTTAGCCAAGACATCCAAATAGCTGATTGTCTACTAAAATTATGCTTTTGCTAAGAGCAGCGGTCTCCAAACTCAGTAACTTTAAGACTTGTGGACTTCAACTCCCAGAGCTCCCCAGCCAGCCAGGACTTATGAGAGTTGAAGTCCACAAGCCTTAAAGCTGCCCAGTTTTGAGAGACCATGGCTAGACCCTCCATCTCTGCTGCCATTTCAATTTTCTTGCATCCATAAAGGGTAGTAAAGCACACGGGTTAAAGATGGTGGCAGATGGGTGGCACTGACCTCAATCACAGAATTGTAGGTTTTTATTTCTTTCCTTCAGAGTTGGGATGACTCAACTGGTCATCTTTTGGCCATGTTTTCGAGCTGCCAGCTGGGAAGCCCACTTCTCTACTAACTTCTGACTTTTTAGTTTTGAGAAGCTGGAAAGGAAGTGAACCTCCAAGCTGGCAATTTCTATATATATATATATATGAGAGTTGAGTTTGAGTCATCATCCCCCTTTTGAAACAAAGAGACAAAAGCCAAATGATGGGGAATGACCTGAGCAGCCCATCAGGCAAATACTATCAGTTACTTTTTATAGGGGATCCTTTTAATAAAAGACACCAACTGGTGAAAGAATCTTGAACAGCAATAACATTAACAGGGGGTGTACTTAAGTAAGGGCACTTGTATCTCTCCTGCCTATAGCTGTCCAGCAAGACCCCACTGCCTCAGCCACCTACCCCTACCACATTCTTCTGATTGGGTTTTAATATGTACAACTCTGGATTTGATCTGTGGTCATGACCGACAAATACATCGAAATCAACAAATACGGATTTTTTTTAAAAAAAAGCAAATAAACTTTACATTAAAAAAATATGTACCTAAAAGTTATTTTTGTTTATGCAAAGATGACACTATTTTTTTTTCAAGAGGGTGCCACCTTGATGAATTGGACTACATCTCCCATCATTCCACTCTGCAAAGAAGGGAGGGAGGAAACAGAGAAATTCCTGGCGGTACTTCTATTAATCCACTTGCCCACTTTTTATTTTCTTTAGGAACCAGAAGCTTGCTGTTGTTTGGGAAGAGGACAGAGGGGTGTGCCCAGCTTCCAAACAAAATAATTAAACCCAACAAATTGTTCTCTAAACAGCAATGAGTTTACTGTACTGGGTAGGCAAGCAGGAGAAAGGAAAAAGATACCCTGGATAGTGTTTAATATTATGTTGTTTTTTTAATAAGACAAAGTGAATGCTTCTGGAGTTTTACTGCTACAATGGAAAAGGAAGAGAAAAAAGATTCACAGAATTTGTCTTGGCACAAAAGATATCCACAAGTTGCCCTGTCTTCCCTGCACCCTGAACAAAATACAGCCACAGAAGGGTATAAAACACCTGCAACCACATTCTAACAGCACAGCTACAACCATCTTCCCCTGCACCGTTCACAGCTGTGGTGGTATTGGGGGAGAAGGGTAGCATTTTCTCCCCTGTAAATCCAAACTGTCACTCTGAAATCCTATCACAGGTTTTCACATCTTCTGTCAAGATGGCTCCGTCGGAAGTAGAGCTGTGTGCAACAAATGAGACAGAAGGAGCGTGCCTTTTCTTGCAAACTATAAGAAAGAGTCAGAGATGGAAAATCCCATTACAGCTTCCAGGAATCTATACATTTTGCCCAGTTCATCAATGCTTCCATGATTGGTGCGTTAGAGCTACCAAAAAAACAACAACAACAACCCACCAGGAGGTTTAGTACACATCTTTTATTCTATCTTGACTCCAAAAATAAAAGTGCAATTAAACAGAGATCTGGGGCTGTGTTGCTCAGCACACTGGTAGGTATATAATCCAGCAGAAATTATAAACTCAAGCCAGACTCTTCATTAGAAAAAGCAATTATGCTTTAGCAAAGAGAAGGAAGCTTTGCCTTTATTGTCAGTGGTCGCAGCAACACTGAACTAATATATTGGCCAAGTATAATTCCCCGGGCCATCTGATAATGTGGATGGGCATTTCCCCCTCCCCTTCTCGACCCCAGACGGTGATGGAAATGCTGGTTTTCGGTCATGAACCAGCCACGGGGGTGGGGGTGGGGACAAGCTGTATCTCAGGGACAGAGCATAGCTTCAAGGGAAACCCTCCAAGGTCAGCCTCAAGTACGATTCTCACGCTTACGCACTCCTCCCTATCTGATACCCTGAAAAGGGCAACCAAGCAAAATGGGCAAAAGATTAGGCTGAATTAGAATGGACCACGATGCTGATCACACGGCTGCTTCTCCTCTTTTGTTTGCTTAGTGTTCTGACCCAAACCCTTTTCCAATAAGACAAACAATAACCAAAGGGAACAGAAACCTTTTAATGAGTCTTTACGAATCCCCAGTTAAAAGGCTGATGCAAACTAATTAACTTTGATAAGCACAAACCTTGCCAAAACTGTACGAGACTGCCAAGAATCACAGATAAGAAATATTTTACATCACAAGAGTCTTCAAATACCAAATTAAGATACTGTAATGTCCACGAGGCTGAGTTTCAAAACGTCTTTGCTTCCTGCAAAGAACATTCGCTTCACAGCTGGCTTTTATCTTCTTGAAGGAGGGGCCATTACCTTGCAGCCTTACTCCCGAGTCACCCGTGCTGTTGCAGCTGCTCTTTCCTGCGAGCAATCCTGCACGCACATGCACTTGGCACAGGCTCTTCGGGAACCTCCTCATCGCTGCTGCCAGCCCGCACAATCTCTGAAGGTAGCAGTCTACTCCCTAATGGTCCTCGCTCTCTTCAGCTGTCCGCACCTGCTGCTGGCTAACCACAACACTTAGGAAGACAAAGAGGACGGAGGGAGGCTCACCGTTTTCTAGGAGTGTAGATTTATGTTTTCTGTTATTCAATGCAGCTTTCAGGGGGTCCAGCTGTCTCATCCAGACAAAATACAGTGATGGATTCCCGGGGGATGAATGCAGGGATGAAAGCAGGGGTCTTTTCCCAACCCCACTCCATTTCTGACCACAAAATCCTTTACACCAGGGGTGTCAAACTTGATTTCATTGAGGGACGCATCGGGGTTGTGTCTGACCTCAGGGAGCCGGGGTGGACCTAGCCAGCTTGATGTCACTCGTGTCAAGGGGTGCCTGTGGTACCCCAAGTGCTTTGCCAGTGAAAATGGGCTCCCGAGCTCCCATGAGGTGCTTAGAACTGGCCTGCAGGGCTGCCCTGGAAACAGCGAAATACCAGCCCGCGGTGTCTCTTGTCAGCGAAAATGGAGCTTGGGAGGGCCACATGTGGCCTTATGTGCCCCCCCAGCACTATTTTCATTGTTAGAGGGCTGCAGGAGGCCGTCATGGCCAAAAACAGAACCTGGGAGGGCTCCAAGCTCCGTTTTTGCTGACAAAGACACCGAAGGCTGGTCTTTCGCTGTTTCCAGGGTGGCCCCACGAGCCAGATCTAAGCACCCCACAGGTCGGATTAGGCCCACGGGCCTTGAGTTTAACACCCCTGTTTTACACCAAAGAATGGACAAGAAGAGAGCCAACAACAAAACATCCAGATGTTGGAAGAAAAGTGCCAAAGAAAATGAGCAATAATGACAAAGATCCATTAACTGTCGTGTGTGTGCGCGTGTGTGCGTGAGCACACATACACACACATATATGTCTCCAACTCAAATGTTGTAATTTGCTATTATTAATGCCTTATACAGGTACTCCTTGACTTAAGACCACAACTGAGCCCAAAATGAGATGTTTGTTAAGTGAGTTTTGCCCCATTTTACAGCCTTTCTTGCCACAAGTGTTAAGTGAATCACTGCAGTTGTTTCAGTTAGTAACACAGTTGTTAAGTGAATCTGGCTTCCCCATGGACTTTGCTTGTCAGGAGGTCGCAAAAGGGGATCATGTAACACTGGGACACAGCAACGGTCATAAATATGAAGCAATTGCCAAACATCTGAACTCTCATCACGTGATCATGGATGCTGCAACGGTCGTAAGTGTGAAAAACGGTCTTTTTCAGTGCCGTTGTAACTTCATACGATTACTAAGCCAAGAGTCATAAGTCGAGGACTACCTGTGCGTACATGTGCGTAGAAAGAGGCAGAGATAATGAAGGAATGTGACAGCCCATAAAAAACAACAGACATTAAATATAATCTCAACCCCGGGAAACAACCTTGTTCTACTAAAGAAAAACCAACATCCATTTCCTTGCAATGAGTCTGTATTAAGAACCGACTCAAAATAACTCTGCCTTGATTCTAGGATGGTATAAGAGAGAACAAAAGGAAACTTGGCTTTTAAGTTTCTGTTATTATGCCCCACAACAATAAGAGTTCCAATAATTCTTGCTGGGTCTGTTTCTTGACCAGACCCACCTCCGATGAAAGGAGGGTTAACAGCGATGAAAAACGAGGCAACTCTTAGGAATTCTATTTTGGCAGGTGGGATTTGATGTTTCATCATTATGAACACTTGAAGGGAGATTGGAGACAGAAAGAAAGGGGTGGGTGGGTGTTGGTTGGTTGGCAACCCTCTCCTTCAAGACTCAATAATGGTATTGTGCGCGTTTTCAAACCTTTCCCTCATTCTATGGGTGAGGAGGAGATGTCAGGAAGTGACACCCCTTCACAGAAGATGGAAAGCTCTAATATGGCTGCTTCCAGGTTGATGGGGCCTTGGCAGGCGTGCATTGCCGGTGCTTTGTTTTTCCCTGGGGTTGCAATTGATTGGGGCAGCAAGGTTTGATGAAGACACCAGTCAATTTGTGTAACCTGCTGTACCTGGTCACCAAACGTATCCAACCTTCTGGAACCACACAATCATATCTTGGGCGGGGGCAGAGGGGTGGTATTCAGCCAGTTCTGACCGGTTCTGGAGAACCGGTAGCGGAAATTCTGAGTAGTTTGGAGAACCGGCAAACACCACCTCTGACTGGCCCTGCCCCCATCTATTCTCTGCCTCCTGACTCCCAGATGATTGGCTGGGTCTTCTTTGGTTGCCCTGCACAGGAGAACGGAGCTGGAAAGCAGGTTAGTGGGGTGGGGAGGGAATGGAGAGGTTGCAGTATCCTTCACCTGCCAGGCCCACCAAGCCACACCCACAGAATGGGTAGTAAAAATTTTTGAACTCCACCACTGGGCAGGGGGTTGGACTAGATGACCTACATGGTCCCTTCCAACTCTGTTAATATGATTTATTAATCAAATAGTCAGGTTCACAGACCCCACCAGGAGCTCCCCCAGGCCATTGCCTGAAGGTGCTTTCTTCTACCCCAGCCCCCACCACCGAGGAAGCACAAAAGTTGACAACATTATTGGCTCTGTCCTCACAGCTTATTTAGAGCAGCGGTCAGCAACCGATGGGCCACGGCCACAGAACCAGTTGTTAAGAAATTTGAATCCCACCCCTGCCTCTGTGTTTGTGTGTGTGTGAGAGAGAGAGAGACATGGAGAGAGAGAGAGGTTAGATCAGATCTCTCCCTCCCTCTCTCTCTCTCTAACATCAGCAAGCCACCGTCAGTCAATATTCATATTAGTGGTCCTCGGGATTTAAAATTATGAGTTTGGTGGTCCCTGAGGTCCAAAAGGTTGGCGAACCCCGATTTAGAGTATCCAGAATCAAGATGATGGGCAGGATGGTATGACTGCAGTTTTTAATGGGCGTGGTCCATAAAGTGGGGCCACAGTTTTGGTTGCAGCCCCCGTTCGGATCTTTTTGACCCCATCCTGTGCACACCTCTGAACCCGTTTCGATGCGGCAGAGGGGTTTGTCCTTTTACAGGTTTTCACAGGGCACAAGTGGAGGGAAGCAATGGGCGACTGCGTTTTCCCTCCCCCTCACACGCCCTCCACACCTGCTAGGCGAGAAACACAATCGCCCATTGTTCTCCTTAGCATTGCAACCGGGTGGGGTTGGGAGATAGGATCCTGGGAACGAGAACTCCGTGGTTCTTCTTTCCCCAGAAACTATCCTAGCAGGGATGACAGATGAAGAATCACAGAGAAAGCTAAAAAATATATATATATGCCCTGCACCGCCTTTCAGCTTACCCGAGCAACACGTGCACTAAGATGATTGACGGATACCCGGGGCACTTTTTGAGGATGCGTCTAGTGTTATTCTGGGAGATCGACAAGGTCCACCACCCGCCCACTCAGCCATTAAGGTTGAAAGGTAGGTGGAATGGCGGAGAGGTATGGGATGAGGAAGCAAGGAGCACAGGCAGAACACTAACCGAGTTCCTGTTTCCTTCCTTTCCATACACACCCACACACCGTGGCATTTTTGCTTTTGACAAATCGCCACCAACAGTGACAGCCAAAATTGCTACGAGGTCTTTACAGGCAGCACTGCAGACCGATCTTGATGGAGATCTTCCCGGCAATCTCCAGAGTGATTTTGCTCACTGCTGCTGTTGTTGTTGTTGTCGTCGTCGCTGCGCCTTCCTTTCAACCTGGTGGCTGCCTCTTGGGGAAGCCAGATGCCTTGTCGTGTCAGTTGGGCACAGAGCAAGACAGGAGGGAGAGTTGGAGACAAGAGACAAGGAGGCAAAATGGTGGCGGCAGAAGTTACCCCTTGCTCCACCAAAGGGACACAAGTACAAAGGACACCACCTCATCATGATGGGCAATGCACACCTGGCAGAATACAGGTTCTCCTTCGTGTGGAAACTGATCGTCTCCGCCAGAGGTGGTATTCAGCCGGTTCTGACCAGTTCTGGAGAACCGGTAGCGGACATTTTGAGTAGTTCAGAGAACCATCAAATCCCACCTCTGACTGGCCCCGCCCCCATCGATTCTCCGCCTCCCGAGTCCCAGCTGATCAGCTGGGTCTTCTTTGGTTGCCCTGCACAGGAGAACGGAGCTGGAAAGCAGGTTAGTGAGGTGCGGAGGGAATGGGATTTTGCAGTAACCTTCCCCTGCCACGCCCACCAAGCCACACCCACCAAGCCATGCCCATAGAATAGAAAAAAACTTTGAGTCCCACCACTCTCTGCAGACAGAGAGGGAGGCTTGGTTTTTAAAGAGTTTTAGCATGCAGCTCTTGCCAGAGCACATATTTCGGAAGGGGGTTCAACAGGTTCATAGAGGAAAGCCTCTGCAGCCTTGGGAGGCCGAAAAACGGGCCTTCCGGAAGTACCAGAAGTGCCAAAATGGGCCCGTTTTCAAACTCCCGAGGCTGCAGAGGTTTCCCTTGAGCTTCAGGGAGGCCAAAAACAGCCACAAACGGGCCAAAAATCAGCTGGGAGGTAAGGGGGTGGGTGAAAATCAGTGTAGGTAAGGGGGCGAGGCAGGGGTGTCGCGCGTGCATGCATGGGGGGGGGCGGCACATTGCATTGTGGGTGCCGGCACATGTATCGCGCGCGCACACACACACACACACACACGCTTTTGGCACACCACAACAAAAAGGTTCACCATCACTGCATTAGAATATAAACTGAGAGCAACCCCCACTCCTTACTAGCCCTGAGGATGTTACCTAGTTGGGTAATGAAATGTTTGCCAGAAAACAAGCAAGCTCAGAGAGCATCAAGGACTCCTCATGTCAACCCTGAGCTTCCAACATTTTCCTTTATTGCAACCATGATTTTTTTTAAAAAAAAGGCCACTTTCAGTAGTTACCCCTTTACAAAGCTCTCTTCTGTGGGATGCGCTCCCCCCCCCCCCGCAAAGAAACACGCCTTAAAAACATTGGCTTTTCCAGCTGCTTTTAATTGAGAATGGCTGCTGCTGCCTCACATTTTGAATGGCCGCCCCTTTTATGTACGTTGCTGCCGTTTTCCTTTACGAAACGGCAGCTATTCATGTTTTATCTCTTACAAGAAAAGGCATTGGATAAAACAATTCAAAAGCGCCCTGAGAAGAGCCTTTAGCATTCAAAGGGGACATGCAAATACATATTAATAAAAGGGCTCCCTCCCCACAGCGAGGTGGGCTGCTTTGGGCTGCTTCCTAATAAGGCCATCCTCAGGGGGCATCAAATTAGCAAAATGAGGAGTGACCAATCTTTTTTCCAGGCAGGGTTGCAATGCTGGCTGGGAGTTGAAGTCCGCACATCTTAAAATGGCTAACGTTGGAGAGACACTGCTCTAAGAATTGCAGAGAAGAGGCCTCTGCCAAAGAGTGGCCGCCACATTTTCGGGCCGTGTATTAGGCACAAAGGTTTGGGACCATGAAGCTGCAGTCCAGAGGTGGCATTCAGCAGGTTCTGACCAGTTCTGGAGAACCGGGAAAGGAAATTTTGAGTAGTTCGGAGAACTGGCAAATCCCACCTCTGACTGGCCCCGCCCCCATCGATTCTCCGCCTCCCATCGAGTCCTAGCTGATTGGCTGGGTCTTCTTTGGTTGCCCTGCACAGGAGAACGGAGCTGGAAAGCAGGTTAGTGGGGTGGGGAGGGAATGGAGATTTAACCTTCCCCTGCCACGCCCAACAAGCCACGCCTACAGAACCGGTAATAAAAAACTTTGAATCCCACCACTCTCCGCAGACGAAAAGGGAGGCTTGGTTTTTGAAGAGTTTTAGCATGCAGCTCTTGCCAGAGCACATGTTTTGAAAGAGGATTGAACAGGTTCCTAGAGGAAAGCCTCTGCAGCCTTTGGAGGCTGAAAAATCCGGAAATACCGGAAGTGCCAAAATGGGCCTGTTTTCAGCCTCCCAAGGCTCCCCTCAAACCTCAGGGAGGCCAAAAACGGCCTCAAATGGGCTGTAAATCAGCTGGGAGGTAAGGGAACAGAACCCGTAGTAAAAAAAAAATATGAATCCCACCACTGCGTGCAGTTCATAAGATGCATTGCTCGACGGTGGAACAGCTGGCCTCCGGAAACCATGGGTGCTCCAATGCTGGAGGTTTTTAAAGAAGAGTCTAGAGACAGTCACTTATCTGAAATGGCGTAGCTTCTCCTGCTGGAGCAGGGGGCTGGACTAGAAGACCTCCAAGGTCCCTTCCAGCTCATTCTATTCCCTTCTGGTCAACTCAAGTTCAATACGGGTGGTCCTCCACTTACGACCGCAACTGAGCCCAAAATTTATATTGCTAAGCGAGAAATTTGTTAGGCGAGTTAGAAACAACCAAACTAATCTAGAGAGCACCAAGGACCCTGCCTGACCATGTTGCTCGGATACAAGGCAACATACTCGGGTCAACTCTACCCATTCCTGCTCTTCCTTTCCACCAGGTTGCAGAGAAGGCCTTGCCTAACCACGTGGTCTCAGAAGCAGCTTCTCCTCCAGCCCAGGAGCTGATACTCAGGAGATACGGCAGGAAGGAGAAAGGGGCAAAGAAGGCAAGGAACAAGGTTGGGGCAGGAAACAAGCCATCTTAAGGGGCTTGAAGAGGGGGCGCGCATTCCGACTGAGACATCCTGGCCAACTCTTACCCAGGATCTAGTTTCCACAGCAACCGGGGGCAAGGGCAGCGAGGGGTGCCCAGCCCCTCCAGTCAAAACCCCAATTGTTAAGTCTCTGAAATAAACAGCTAAAATGGACAGGGAATGGGGGGGCGGGAGGGAAAAGCTGAAAACAGCTCAGTGTGGCATTGTCAGCGAGATGTCACTAATTGTCTGTAGGGAGAGCGCAGTCTCAATTAACCCTTCAGGCGCTGCTGGCAAGGGAGAGCGCCAGGTACCCACCCCTCCGCCTGGCAATTCGAATCGCACGCCTCCCCCCTTCTCCTGTTGAGGGGTTCATTAAACAGCTTGCAACTCGGAAAGGTAATTGGATGTGTGTGGGGTGGGAGGGGGGGGGAAAGAGCTGCTGAATTATAGACGAGGCAATGTCTCGGGGTCATGCGTGCATGTGTGAGAGAGCACGCATGCCCATGTGCATGCGTGTACAGCATAGAGTTAAGGAAATGGATAGCTTCCCCTTCTGCTCAAGCAAGCTGTTACCTACCAAGAATTAAAAGACCAGCCAAAAGAGCTTATTTTGACCCAAACGGCGATCTTGCTGTCCTTTTTAAAAAGGAGGATCAGCAAGTGTGGGCAGAGACTTGGGTCAAGGAGACACTTTCCAAAGAGAAGAACAACTCCAGACATAAACATCGGGAAGGGCCCAAGATGGAAAAAAACGGGACCCAAACAAAGCTTCAGAGCCAGAGGTGGCATTCAGCAGGTTCTGACCAGTTCTGGAGAACCGGTAGCGGAAATTTTGGGTAGTTCAGAGAACTGCCAAATCCCACCTCTGACTGGACCCACCCCCCATCTATTCTCCGCCTCCCACTGAGTCCCAGCTGATGGGCTGGGTCTTCTTTGGTTGCCCTGCACAGGAGAACAGAGCTGGAAAGCAGGTTAGTGGGGTGGGGAGGGAATGGGGATTTTGCAGTATAGCCTTCCCCTGTCACCAAGCCACACCCACAGAGTAAATTTTTTTGAATCCCACCACTGTTCTGAGCCACTTCATCCTCATAAGGAATCTACGGACAGCTTGTCTGCCTTCCACAACAAAGTTTACAGCCGAGATGGGCAACCAGAGGCCTTTGGCCTTGTTTCGAAAGACCTTCTACAAGAAATCAGCTCAGTCTTCTGGTAAGGAAATATCTGTTTGTTCCCTGCAGGCCATCAGTTCAAGGAGTGAGAGGAGAAGGTCAGAAAGAGAAGGAGAAGGAAGGGGCTGTCGAAAGAAATGAAAAATGAAGGGCGGGGGGGAGAGAGAAGGTGACTTCACATCTACCTCTACCAGTTGCCTCTGACGGTCTCCGTGTTCCATCCATGCTTCCCAAAGGTGAACTCTTTGGGGGAAATGGGGCCCCCAAAAGAACCATTCACAGTGTTTGATCCCATCTGCAGATCTTTTCGGGACATTGTTAGTACAGCTGCTGCAGAGAGCCAGCCTTCCATGGATCAGGTATAAGCCTGCCGGCTAAGTAAACCCATGGCCAGAGGGACCCCCCCAGAGCCTTTCATGCTTGAGTTCTCAAGGGCAAAGTTTATCTGCTGTCCTCTAGATGCAAACAAATAGGAGCAACATATACAGTATATACCAAGCCGTATCAAGCGGCAGAGATGAAGACGATTGAGCGGTTGGATAGCAGATGGCTGAAAGGGGCTGCCATGAAGAAGAAGGAGGTCAAACTATTCTCCAAAGCACCTGAGGGCAGGACAAGAAGCCATGGATGGAAACTAATCAAGGAGAGAAGCAACCTGAAACTAAGGAGGAATTTCCTGACTGAGAGAACAATTAACCAGTGGAACAACTTGCCTCTAGAAGTTATAAATGCTCCAACACTGGAAGTTTTTAAGAAGAGATTGGACAATTATTTGATTGAAATGGTATAGGGCAGTGGTGGCTAAACTTTTTGGGCTCCCGTGCCAAAAATTGTGCACGCACTCACCATGCCAGCACTCAGAATGCAATGCGTATCCCCCCTCCCCATGCCCCCTGCGCATGCACACGCAAAACCCTTCGCTGCCACCCTCTTACCTGCGCTGCGCCTCACAGCAGATTTTTTTGGCTGGTTTGAGGCCTTTTTCGGCCTTCCAGAGGCTTGGAAAAAGCCTCTGCAAGGCTTTTCAGGCCAAATTATAGGCATATTTCATCACTTACAGGAAGTGTATTACAGGAAGTGATGAAACAGGCTTGTCCCAAATGGTGCTTTTTCAAGAAGCAACTGGACTTTCTGGTTTTTCTTTGAAGCTTCTCATCCAAGAAGCTTCTTCAGCTCTGACAGGATAATGGGGAATGGAAAAAGAATGCAAAATGATCAGCTGCCTGCAAGGAGTATATGCAAGGAGTATATATCTCCGTCACCCAATCAGAGCCAAAGAAGCTTCCTGGATGAGAAGCGAAACGTCTTCAAAGAAAACCAGAAAGTCCAGCTTCCTCCTGGAAAAGCAGGGTGAAAATCAGTGATAAGTCGCTTTTTTCTTCCGTGCCGTGGTAACTTCGACTAGTCACTAAACAAATAGTTGTAAGTAGACAACAACTCTACTGTATGAAGAAGTAAGACTGGTTACGCTATGTGTCTGAGGAAATGAGTTGTCACTCACACAAGCTTATACCTATAGCACATGGGTGTGAAGCTCGATTTCATTGAGGGCTGCATCAGGTTGTCTTTGACCTCAGGGTGGGCATGGCCAGCTTGATGTCACTCGTGTGGGGGGCGCCTGTGGCAGCCTGAGTGCTCTGCCAGTGAAAACAGGCTCCCGAGCTCCGTTTTCGGCTGCCATGGCGTCCTGCAACCCTCTGCCACTGAAAAAGGAGCTCAGAAGGGCAGCTGTGATGACCCGGGGCATGACACAAAAACAACCAAGTCACAAAAATAGAAGAAAATCCCTTTAATGCCTCCAACTTGGCCCCAATGTCCAATTATCCTCGGCTGGATATCAAACTCTTAAAGAAAACAGTTTACGGAGGGAGTAAATGCAGTCCGCACCCAAAATAAAGTTAATTCAAAATTTTAAAAAACCACACTGAAGGAATTACTACAGCAGGCAAGGATGATTAATTGCAGACTTCTACCAGATAACGAAGCAACCACATTTGGGAGGAAGCCAAAACATAGATAAGCTCCTACAAGAATGCACACTTTGCTTCCAGCAACTTTGCCATGCTCAGTTTGTCCTTTTAAACAGTCCTCCCAGCTGCAGCCCCTGAAGGGGATCAGGGCCCCTTCCTCCCCCATAGACCACGCCACTCATGTTTCTCCCTTATCCACTCCTCCCTGCTTGCCCTAGAGGGGATGGGCCTGGGTCTTCCTCTGAATGCCCATTCGGCCTGTGCCCTTCCCCAGTTTCCTCCACAACCAGGGAGCCACACTTCTACTCCCTGTCAGCTGTTCCATCTCTCCCTCTGAGTCAAGTCTCCAACAGGGGCGTGACAGCAGCCCTCCTAAGCTCCATTTTTGCTGGCAGAGGCACCGCAGGCCAGTCCTTTGCTGTTTCCAGGGTGGCCCCCACAGGTCAGATCTAAGCATCCCCCAGTCCTTGACTTTGACACCCATGCTTTAGCAAAATGCATTGGTTGGACCAGGTGCTTCCAGACCCCTTGTTCTTTGAGGTTACTGGAGAGTATCACAGCTCTCTTCCCACAACATCCGTGGTGCATATTTCCATCTCATTTATTTGTTACTTGGAAGGTTTGTCTACTCGACAGCTGTCCCAGTTGTTCACTTGGTCATCTAGGACAGGGGTCTCCAACATCAGCAACTTTAAGACTCGTGGACTTCAACTCCCAGAATTTCTCAGCCAGGCTGAGGAACTCTGGGAGTTGAAGTCCACAAGTCGCCAAGGTTGGAGACCTCTGAGATTCTAGGAGGAGAATGAATCACCTCCAGAGAAGTGAGGAGGGGAGGAAGCGGTTGTAAATTGGAAGAAAGGAATCTCTCCCTCCACAAAAGAAGCTCAAGCCAATGTGCAGTGATGAGTAAAAGCCAAGCTATGTGCACTATGACCACAGTGGAGCCCAACCTTCCTGTTGCTAAGCGAGACATTTGTGAAGTGAGTTTTGCCCCATTTTATGACCTTTCTTGCCACAGTTGTTAAGTGAAGCACTGCAGTTGTTAACTTGATAACACAGTTGTTAAGTGGCTTCCCCATTGATTTCGCTTGTCAGAAGGTCACAAAAAGTGACCATGGGACACTGCAACCATCATAAATATGAATCAGTCACCAAGCATCTGAATTTTGATCACATGACCCTGGTGCAACGGTCATAAGTGTGAAAAAATGGACATAAGTCACTTTTGTCAGTGCCGTTGTAACTTTGGTCACTAAATGAACTGTTGTAAGTCAAAAGCTACCTGTATTAAATGCAACTTTACAACTATGAAGGCTTTCTAAGAAATGCAAATTGCATTTTTTTAAAAAACTACAAGTGGCCAGAGCATTAGAAGAGGAATAATTCTCAGGACTTACAGCATAAGAGATTAGATTTCCTTTCCTCGACTGCTCTGATCATTTTAATTACCAGCCCCACACCAAACCAATGCAAATATTTTACTTCATTATTATTTTATTATAGGACTTTTTTCATTATTTTATTCCTTTGTCTTAAAATGTATTTTTACGCCAGTACTCTAGCTGAAAACACACACTGTTATTTAACGTTAAATAATCACCATCACCTACCTCTTGCATTAAAAAAAAAAGAAATGTGACATGAAAAATAGTAGAAACCAGTCTAATCTGAGACCGGGAGGTTGAAAAATGTAATGGAGGCTAGCAAAACTGTTGTTTTTAAGAAAATTGCAAAATGCTATGTCCATGCAGTCAACAGATATCAAGCTCAAATCAAGGGCATGTTGACTTCTCAGTAAAAGGTGTCTTATGGAAAGTCACTTTTCCAAACATGCAACATTAGCAAGAAGAAAAGTTTGCAATAACTGGTGCCAATGGCTGCCATCGCAGCTTGCGGTAAGAAATTCCACATGTTTATGAGAACCTTATTTCAGCTATAACCTAATTCAAAAGTTGATTGCAGATCTCTTTCCTTCGTTTTTTTAAGACAGCTATGCTTGGTCTGTCTGCCTGCCTGCCTGCCTGCCTATGTACCTACCTACTTTCCTATCTGCCAGCCAGGCCAGTCAGTCAGCTTGTCTGTCTCCCTATCTGTTTTTCTGTAGATGCCATACATACATACATACATACATACATACATACATACATACATACATACATACATGCCATTTGGTGAAACACACAAAAAGTGAACATTAAACCGATGACCCCATTTGTAAGCCTGTAGGAATAGTGCGAATAGTTAACTTTGATAGTATGCATCATTAATCTGCAACATTATTATCACAAAATATATGCATATACTATTCCTTAGTAACTAATATTTGCATTTACTATGGTATTTCCCTGTAAAAAGACACAGAAAACGATGAGAAATAACTTTGTTAACACTATTGTTTTCATGGAGGGCCCAGGGGTGGGATTCTACAAGTTCGTACCTATTCGCTAGAACTAGTTGTTAATATTCTAAGCAGTTCGGAAAACTGGTTGTTAGAAGAAAGTACTGGCCTAATCCTGTAAGGAAGGTAGGAAGGAAACATTCTGGTGTTGCTTACAGAAACTGCCTCTCCGTTAACATTACATTCTTGGCAGGACTAGACTTCCTGTCTCAGGAACTTCTCTGGAGTTTTTTTTCCTCCTTTGCTGGTACTTTGCTTGTGTGGAGTGACCATTCAAAGTTACAATGGCACTGAAAAAAGTGACTTATGACTGTTTTTCACACTTACGACTGTTGCAGCCTTCCCACAGTCATGAGAGGCCAGGCGAGGAGATGCGTGCCTCGATGTGAGTGATGTTGAGTTGGCCACGCCCAGCCAGTCACATGACCACCAAGCCATGCCCACCAACTAAGCCACGCCTACAGAACCGGTTGTCAAAACATTTGAATCCTACCCCTGGGAGGGCCCCAGAAGTGTGCAGCCATGGACTAGCTGTGCATCCGTATATACGGATTCTGCAATTGTGCAATTACTTCTGGAATCCTAAAGCTTGGTTGGGATGTCCAACTCCACATCAACCCAGCAAAAAGGACGAGGAAGGCAAAGAAATGCAGAAGTAGCATTTGGGTAAGTATCTCCATCCTTTAAGACTCAGAAATGGGCACAGGAGTAATTCTACACAAAGTGGCAGACAGAGGCACCTAAAGATCCATCTTAAACTGAAAACCCCAAGCAGGGATTCCCGCATCCCATTTTGATTTATGGGAACAGAGTTTGTGGTTCTGGAGGGAAATAGTCTTGCCCCATCATTTTCACTGTTACGAGAAACAACTTACAAGCCAGTGGTTAGATTGCAGTATTGTAGGCTAATTCTTCTGACTGCCAGCAGTTTGGCAGTTCGATTCCCACCGACTCAGCCTTCTATCCTTCCGAGGTTGGTCAAATGAGGGGCCCAGATTGTTGGGGGGAATAGGCTGACTCTGTAAGCCGCTTAGAAAGGGCTGTAAAGCACTGTAAAGCGGTATATAAGTCTAAGTGCTATTGCTATATCTTAGTCCCAAAGAACCAAATACTCCAAAATTCAGGAGTGGCTGTCTCAGTGTCTCATGCGGTGGAAACAGTCTGTGGTTTTCTGCAATCTGTGGTCCAGGAAGACTGTTTTGAAGGCCTGGACTGTTAACATGGAGATGCACATTGTCATCTGTTGCAGCAAACAAACCACACATGTCCCTAAGCTGCCTGCAACGGAGCTGTGAAATGCTTTAGATTCGATTCCAAAAATGTGCTTCAAAGTGTGAGGGATGCATATACAGCCCTTGACTGCAATTCTTTAAAGCACCTTTTCCAAATTATTTCTAGTGCGCTGCCCAGCCTTTGTCTATAATAAGCTCTCAAACATTCCAGGATGTGACCATAGTAACAAAAAAATAAAAAAGAGGAAATAAACTAGGGCAAGGAGAAAAAAAAAAGGAATTTGCCCCAAACTGATCCACCAGAGGGAATAAACATCAAATCCTAAGACAAGAGAATTGAGGATAGACAGCAGCTACCGTGATCCCCCAAATATTTTAAGGAATATCCCCGAGACATCATTTTGAGATGCTCTGCCTAGTTTCTCCTTCCAAAATAGAATCAACGAATTGCTTCTCTTCCAAAGACAGGAGATGAAGCTTCTATCTGATTTAACACAGGGCAGAATATTGGGGGAGGAAGGGAGAATCAGTGGTGCTGGGTGAAGTTGGTTTCAACACCACACCAGAAAGGAGTTTCCCACTATCAGTTTTGCAAAAAAAACAAGCAGGCGCTTCACCTTTGCATTCCCCACCCACCCACCATTTCATAAAATTCCCTGGACTGGTCATAAAACTCCCTCCCTGCTGTCCAGTCCTTGCCAGAAAAAGGTATGAGGCCCAGAGTAAAGGATTGGGTTTCCTTTGGGGACCCAAAGAGGAGAGAGAGGCATGAAGGATCAAGTGGAGAGCTTTCCAGCTGTCTGCACCCCAGCCTGTGGCATTCTCTTCCTTTTGAAAAAAGCCCAAGAATTCCTTATCGGGTTCACCCAAGTACTAGTCGGTGCTGAAAGTGGAGAATGGCAACATCAAGAGCAAATAAGCCTGCAGAATGACAAAGAAACGAACCCCATGGGCAGGGAAAAGTGTGTGTGTGTGTGTGTGTAGAGGGGGGAGTTGAAGAGTACAGCTGTAAAGACATCCCTGGGGAAACAAGAGGAAACAAGAAATGAAAACAGCATTGTAATGTCGCATTCATGTACGAAATGGGCGGTGTTTGCATTGGGAGGGTGCAATTCCATTTTCCTCTTTGATCCTTTGATCCTCTAGAGCAGGGGTCTTCAAACTCGACAGCTTTCAGACTTGTAGACTTCAACTCCCAGAATTCCTCCTCCAGTCATGTTAGCTCAGGAATTCTGGGAGCTGGAAGTCCACAAGTCTTAAACTTGCCGAGTTTGAAGACCCTTATTCTAGACTGTAGACACTCTATATAACTGCTGAGGGCTTCAGATTCCCTTTCAGTGCTTTGGAGTGCTGGGGCATGACCAAGAATCTGCCTGCAACTCCTTAAAGCAGCTGTATCCTTCCTGTAGACAAGAGCCACGTTCATACTCCCACGCATTTCAAAGCACCTTTCCCGAATTATCTCCAAAGCACAACCCGCAACTAAATAGTCCCAGCTTCATCTCTTAAGATTAGCTTCTTCTACTCTTACCTGCTGCCCTTGTTGATCTAAGCACAGGCCAATGCCCGCTCTCCCCCAGCCAGAAGCATGTGAACTGAAGTAGGATTGAATGGAAGTAGGATTACTTACAGAAGTGATAATGGATCTGCCAGATAGATGCCATTTTCATTAAACCAAAGTGTGTCGCAAGGGCCACACAGCTCATCTAACCAAGGTTCAGCTCCAAACCACAAGATAAATGCTTCCATCTGCGAACCTGCCTGTTATCTTCCCATTATTCAACAGCAACACAGACTCTTGAGACTGGGTCTCTCAGGGCAGTTCCTGTTTCAGACAGCTAACAGCCTCCGGGAGATCTGAGATCAAAGGTTGTCATCCCATATCTCAAGGAAAGAAGCCCAGCTGGCCCTGGAGTTAGCAAAAGGCAACTGCAGAGGCCCCTTCTCCTCACACTAATTCAAGTTACTGATCAAGTAAATTTCTTTCCACCTCAAGAACACTGCCACAGGTATTACCTCAGCCATCTCTTACAGCCACGGTGCAAAGTAGATTCATCAACATTAACCCAGGGGTGCGATTCAACTGTTGTAACAGCCGGTTTGGTGAGTGCACACTTTGCGCATGCACAGAGCGTTTGCTACTGACCTTCTCCAGCAATCCCTGTGTGTTTAACCAGTGGTCCGCAGAGAAATGTCCCCCCCAAAGCACTTAATCCAGGCTGCGTGGGAACACAAGGCTGTGCTCCCCACATGGCCCGCCCATCCGCTGGCCCCCACCCTTCGGCCAAGTGCAAACTTTACCTTGAGTAGAGCCACACGAACTGGAACTGGAAGGTAAGACCAACGGCGGGGGAGGGAAATCCACCCCAGGGTGGCTTGCTGGCGTTGGTGGGAAAGTCGGTCCCATATTCCAGAGCTGCAGTAGTCACAGGACTGGCTCTTTGGTCATCCCGGAGCAGCTGTTCCTCCACCTGGGTGCATTGGCCTGCCATGGACTGGAGGAGCTGCTCCAGGATGACCAAAGGGCCAGTCCTGTGACTACTGCAGCTCTGGAATATGGGACCGACTTTCCCACCAATGTCAGCAAGCCACTGTCAGTCAAAATTCATATTAGTGATTTAAAATTATGAGTTTGGTGGTCCCTGAGGTCCAGAAGATTGGCTATCCATGTTAAACAGCTGATGTGTGGCGATCATCTGAGCTTGAAAAACAGGATATAAAGGACAGCCTAGACCGCGGGTGTGCGGGTATGCGGGTGTGCTCGATAGCTGATCGCCGGAGCAAATCAAACCAGGTCACTCCCAATAGCTGATCCTCGGAGCTACCAGTTCACCTGAACCGGGCTAAACCAGTAGAATCCTATCCCTGCATTAGCCCCATATTGCTGTTGAGATTAAACCAAAATTAACAACTTGTAGGAGAAAGGGAATTTGGATCAGAGTCTTCCTGGCTGATACCTTGTAGGACTTTCCAAATAAACTGAATTCTTGAATTTTGAAGCTGAGGTGGGGAACAAGACAGGCCAGAAGCTTTCTCTGCATGCGATATACACTCCAACCAAAGCTCACCTCACCTAGTGCTTGCCTTTGTTATCTTTGCATTAAAGAATCTTAAGCCAGCACGACTCCAATTAAATCTCTGGGCAAACAAAACCAATAGTGAAGTAGATCTTGTGAAGCAGGGGTCCGAAACCCCCAGGCCGCACACTAGCACTGGTCCGCAGCCTGTTAGGAACCAGACCATACAAGCGAGTGAAGCTTCATCTGCATATGTGTGGAATTTAGGTAGCGCACCACACCATTCCCCCCTTGCCAAAATTGTTTTCCATGGAACCGATCCCTGGTGCCCCAAAAGTTGGGGATTGCTGTTGTAAACTGATTTTGCTTTGGTCAAAATCTGCCAACAAAGTTTGTGACTGACTTAAGAATTGGAAACTCGAATTCCTACCTGTATGTTCAATTTAAAAACAACAAAACACATTTATGGCTTTTGAACATACAAGCTTTAACTTATCTAAGCAGGCCAAAAAACGTCTGCATTGTAAGATCTGGAAAAAAAAAAAACAGGTTCGGAGAAAGCCTATGAATTTGGTGGCTAAGAGGCAATAACAACAATGGCATCTAATAGATTTTTGAAGGTAAATAGAGGAATGAGGTATGGCTGGATTTGTACAGCACCCTAGACAAGTTTGGATGAAGTGAGGACAACCCCTGAAAGAGGGATAAGCATGCCACATCCCTAAAGTACATTACACAAAGACCTCGGCATCCAATAATACAGCCAAAAAAAGCAGCACCCGACATCACTTCCAAGAAAGATATTCCAAAAAGGGTTAAGCAGCCCAGGACACCTTGTGAGAGAGCCTGTCTTGCTGGTTAATGAACTTAGCCATCCAGGTAGCTGAATTTCAGGAAAAAAAGAAACCACCACTTCTACCCTCTGAAATAATAGAAACAAAGGACTCCTCGTTTCCTGCAAGAGATGTCCTACAATATACAGGTAGTCCTCCAGTTATGGCGGCAATTGGGACTGGGGTGGCCATTGCCAGGCTTGTAAAATAGGATGTCACATGACCGCATTGTTTAAAGAAAATCAAAGTAGCTGAAGAAAAATATCCCAGCTGCCCTTTTAACCCCAAATGGTGGGAGTCACAGGTAAGGAACATGGGGTGCTGCAGGAAGGTGGGAAAGGCCCCGGGAGGGCTGATACGGGCTGCAGATGAGTGGTGGGGTGGGGGGGAGCTGGGGAGGGCTTGGGAAGCCCAGGAGAGGCAATGTGTAATTTTAAGAAGGCCGGTGGATGGATGGTGTGGTGCAGTGTGAGATGTTCCTTAGCGATACACCTCTTCTAAATCTCTTCAGAAGAACCGATCAGTCGACACAAAAGCTGTACATTCACATTTCTTTCAGGATGACACAGGCTCATTTCTAGCTATCATCAAGAGGTGGGGGTGGGGAAGAGACTATCCAGGTGCAGCGGTCAATTGAATGTCTAAGGTGAGTCCAAAACTAAATGGGCTCTTCTTTTACCTGGAATTGCACAGCCCAAACTACCTGAGACAACTGGCCATCTTTGCAGCTCACCCTAGGTGGGATTTCATTGTTCCTTTGCAACCGCTGAGATGCACAAAGACTTTCGAGAAGCAACAGCCATTCTGCAGAGCACTTTCAACCAGCCAGATTTTTGTGCCTTGCCAAAGGAGGGAGGGAGAGTCACTTCAAAGTAGTTAAAAATGGTTTGAAAAAGGTCATCCAAGTCTGCTAGCTATCTCTTTTAAAAACGGTCACATTCCGACAATGGATGTGCTTTGTGCACAGCGTGACTGTCTTAATCCCTGTAGAAGAGGCTTTCCCCATCTGATGCTCTCCAGATGTTTCTGCGCAGAACAGACAACCTGTGGCCCCAGTCCATACGGTCAGCGAAGAGGGATTTTGGGAATGGGAACTGTAATTCGGTAACATCTGAATGGCAACCAGTCGCTTTCTGCAGTAGACAAAGAGACTCCATCACATTTTTCATGGGAGGTCCATTTGGGATCATGCAACCGGGTCCCCACCTTTTTACGCCGCCTACCGCTCGCTGGCCCCCCCCATCGTTTATGAAAAGTGCTCCGGTGGCTTCCCGGAAAAGCTCACGGAGCCTCATCACAGGGGGGCAAACGCCCTGGGGTTTTGTCCGGACGGTGCCGGTGACCGGTTGGGACCCTCTAGACCACGAGTCTCACAGAATAACAGAACAGAATAACAGAGTTGGAAGGGAACTTGGAGGTCTTCTAGTCCCACCCCCTGCTCAGGCAGGAAACCCTATACCCGTGATGGTGAACCTATGGCACGCGTGCCACAGGTGTCACGCAGAGCCACTTGTGCCAGCACGTGAGCCGCAGGCAAACTTACCTCCAGTTTGAGGCCTTTTTCTGCCTCCCAGAGGCTTGAGGAAGGCTTCTGCAGGATTTGCAGGGCAAAAACTAGGCCCGTTTCATCACTTCCTGTTTTTCCGAAAATACTGGAAGTGACGAAACGGCCCTAGTTTTCAGCTTGCAAAGCCTGCAGAAGCCTTCCTCAAGCCTCTGGGAGGCAGAAAAAGGCCTCAAAATCAGATGCAGTGCAGATAAGGGGGCAGCAGGGGTGGGTGGGGATTGCACGCACATGCGTAGGGGGCATGGGGGGCACGCATTGCCTTCTGGGTGCTGGCACATGGGTGAGAGCATGCAAGCACACACGCACAATTTTTGCCACAGGAGCCCAAAAAGGTTAGCCATCACTGCCCTATACCATTTCAATCAAATGATTGTCCAATCTCTTCTTAAAAGTCTCCAGTGTTGGAGCATTTACAGCTTCTGGAGGCAAGTGGTTCCACTGATTAATTGTTCTAACTGTCAGCAAATTTCTTCTTAGTTCTAGCTTGGTTCTCTCCTACCTTAGTTTCAATGCATTGCTTCCTGTCCTCCCTTCAGGTGCCTTGGAGAAGAGGTTGGCCCCCATCACCTTTGTGTCAGTCCCTTAGATATTGGAATACTGCTTTCATGTCAGCCTTATTCCCTTTTTTAATATCAAACTAAACATACCCCATTCCTGCAACCCTTCTTCATATGTTTTAGTCTCCAGTCCCCTAATCACATTTGTTGCTCTTCTGTGCACTCTTTCCAGAGTCCCAACGTATTTTTTATATTGTGGTGACAAAAACTGGATGCCGTATTCCAAGTGAGGTCTTTACCAAGGCATTATAAAATGCTATTAACACTTTAATAGGTGTCCAACCTTGGCAACTCTAAAATGTGTGGACTTGAACTCCCCATGCCTTGGCTGGAGAATTCTGGGAGTTGATGGCCCCTAGTTTTAGTTGATTACAGATTAACAGAGTTGGAAGGGACCTTGTAGGTCATCTAGTCCAACCCCTTGCCCAAGCAGGATATCCTACACCATTTCTGATAGATGGCAGTCCAGTCTCTTCTTGAAAGCCTCCAGTGATGATGCTCCCACAACTTTTGTTCCATTGATTGATCGATCTCACTATCAGAAAATTTCTCCTTATTTCTACATTGAACCTCTCCTTGATCAGTTTTCATCCATTATGTAGGAATGGGGGCTTCTGACAAGATACTTGTTGACTCTCTTGTCTGGAAGCCCCTTCCTTAACTCGCCTCCCAATACTGCAGCCATCCCAGAATGAACTGAGATGGGTATGGTTGCAAGTCCTCCTAAATATTTCCTCAGTGTTCGATGTATGTTTGTTAAGCCCAAACGTCTACATATACAGCAAACAGTCACGAGTTATAGTTTGCATCAGACTCCCGAAATATAACATACGTCAACAAAAAGGAAGAAAAGAGGAGGTTTATTTGTTTTAAATTTTACAATGTGGATAAATAGGCTTGGCCTTCTAAGGGCTAAGGGGTGCTGCCATCTCAGTGTGGTGCCTTAAATCCAAGGCTTAAAGCAAGAACTAGGAACAAGCAGAGGAAAACAGAGGTACTGCCCTCTTGTGGTCTTAGGAGAGTTTGCTCAACATTTTCAGAAAAGGATTTCACGCTAGGAATTTATTTTCTCTTATTTTCTTGGGGTAGCATAGCATACCAAAAGGAGAAAGACACTAGGAAACATAAGACTGGTTTCTGTCTTGGGCTATTGCAACTTCCTACCCAATCCCTCCAGGCTGGCCGACTAAAGGCTCAAATGCCCTAAATCAGGGGTTTCCAACTTTGGCAACTTTAAGACTTTTGGACTTCAACTCCCAGAGTTCCTCAGCCAGCCTTGTTTACTTTTCAAAGCTCAGCTGAGGAATTCTGGGAGTTGAAGCCACAAGTCTTAAAGTTGCTAAGGTTGGAGACTCCTGCCCTAAATCAAATTGCTTCTCAGTCTTAGGGTTAGGATACATGGACTTCAGCCTGCTGGCTGGGAGAATTCTGGGAGCTGAAGCCCACACATCTTCACCTTGCTAAGATTGAGAACCGATGCCTTAAATATGTACACCAGCAGCATTTCGTTTATTTATTTGAAGTGTGCAAAACCTGGCCAGTCTTTAAATGGTTCCAGACGGCTCAAAATACCAATTTAAAGACATTTTCAGCATCAACGCTGAAAGAAAAGAAGGACAAAACAGAAGGCAACTCAACCTCCTCCTCTTTCTCTCTCTCTCTTTCATTTTAAACATGGGTAATGAATTCAAAGGTATCCAGAGTTCATGTGTTTTGACACAAAAGGGATATGCCCGTAAGCTCCAAACAACAGTCAAGCTCAAACCCAGGAAGAGGACTGAATACCAAACCTGTTCCAGGAAAAAGAAGAAAAAAAGAAAAAGGAGGAAGGGGCAGCACTGTGTCAACAGATGACTGACACTGACACGGGAACACGATAGGAGGAAACTGAGCACCACACAAACATACTGAACACCTTTGCTTATCATATCCTGGACCGATCAGCGCCTTGAGATGTATTTGCCAATGGCTTGGATTTGTCAAGCAACCTTTTTTTAAAAAAAGTGGAGCATATTGGCAATAGTCGGACAATCTAGTCAAGAAAGAAAGTTTTCCCAACTAAATCCACTGCTTGGTGTAACGTCTAAGGAAGCCATCAACCTCTTGCAGATGGATGGAGAGCTTGTGGCTCCTGGCTTCATTTCTAAAGCCCTCCGTAAATGGTCTCTTATGAGAGATGCGTTTTCCTGGGAGCTGCAAAGGGGCAAAAGGGGTCCCCACCCAGGGGTGGGTTTTCATTGCCAGTTCGGCAAACCAATAAATCCCACCCCTGGCTGGCCCCACCCACTCCACACTGCCCCTCCCAGAAGTCCCCACGGGGCCCATTTTGGATGCCAGGTAAGTAAGTACAGGGCCTGTGTGGAGGCTCAAGGAGTGTTGTGGTTAGCCGGCAGCAGATGCGGATGGCTGAGGAGAGCGAGGACTCAGATGAGGGGCCTGGACCATCAGGGAGTGGGCTGCTGCCTTCAGAGATTGTGGGGGCTGGCAGCAGCGATGATGAGGTTCCCGAGGAGCCTGTGCCAAGTGCGCATGTATGCAGGGCTGCTTGCAGGAAAGAGCAGCTGCAGCAGCACGAGCAACACAGGAGTAAGGCTGCAAGATAATGGCCCCTCCTTCAAGAAGATAAAAGCCAGCTGTGAATGGGACGTTCTTTGCAGGAAGCAAAGACGTTTTGAAACTTGAGCCTTGCGGACATTACAGTATCTTAGATGGTATTTGAAGACTCTGGTGGTGTAAAATATTTCTAGGTAACCTTATCTGTTATTCTTGGCAGCCTTGCAGTTTTGGCGAGGCTCGTGCTTATCAAAGTTAGTTAGTTTGCAGCAGCCTTTTAACCGGGGATTCGTAAGATCATTAAAAGGTTTTTGTTCCCTTTGGTTCATGTTTGTTTTATTGGACAAGGGTTTGGGTCAGAACAGGGAGGGTGAAAAGCAGGCCTCTCTTGAGGTTCCGGAAGGAGGGCCTCCAGAGGCCGGGGAGGCAGTTTTCGGCCTCCCGGAGGCTCGAGGAAAGCCTCCGGTGCCTGGGGAGGGCAAAAACGGCCCCACCACCATGGTGAAGGAGACCGACTAGGCCACGCCCACCATGGCCACGCCACCCAGCAACCGGGCAGAGAAACCCACCGCTAAAAATTTTTGAAGCCTACCCCAGTCCCACCCGTGTTTATCGGAGCCCACCCATCTCCGGCACAGCGTCCGGATCTTGATAGGAAGTACCGGAGACTCGTATGAGGGACAAGATACAAAGGTTGACCTGAAATCAAGGAATGGACCAAAACACCCCTTGTTTCCTGCTTCGCCTCTCTGGCAGCTTCCTTCCCTAAGCCAGAAGACAAGCCTTGCAGCCCCCACTCCCACTCTACTGCGTAGAGGGCTAGCCCTCCCTTTCCCCTCAAGTCTCTGCTGTGTGGCTGAGTTAAGCATATTTTGCACTTTTTAATTGTTCTTAATAAATCAACCCTCTAAATCACTGGTGTTGCTTCTTTCCATGAGCCCGGGAAGCCTGCAGGCCAGTGTGCTGGGGGGAAGGAAGGGGTGGGGGAAAAGGAGCGTCCTCTTGGGGTACTTTCCTTCAGTCCCCCAGCCCACCCCACCAGATCCTAGGAGAGCGGCTTCGGCCTGGATATTGTAGCAAACACATACACCTGTTCCTGTTCCCTCCTGGCCCATAGCCAGTCCAAAAGGCCTTTGAGGGTAAGCCAAAGAACAGGAAGGGGTGGGTGGGAGAGCTTGCTTGTTGGAGGCAGCCTGGGCTATACCATTTAATCAGGAAACGGAGGGGAAGGACTTTCCCCATCTCTAGGCATGATTCCCCCTTTCTTTTAAGCTAATTGGAGTGCCCAGATGTGAAACTGTAGTAGTAGGGCTGCAGGACGACCAGCAAGTTCAACAGGTAGAGTTCTAAGAGTGATAAGGGCAGAGCCTTGGGAAGTCCTTTTTTTAAAATAAATAAATAAAAAATAAATGTAAAATGCATGGATCTTCTTCCAGAAGACAGCAAGGGAGGCACTATGAATTCTAAGCAGCCTGAAGTCACAGGTCAGTTAAAGCAGAGAAGGGAAATAGGCGGAGGCGGGAAATGCATCCAGTCAAAGGCTCATGCCTGTTAAATCTGCAGTGTCTCAAGAGAACCACGGCAGCTGGGTGTCCATATCGTGCTAAACACCGGTTTGCTGAGCAAGCCACAATTTCTGGGTTCAAAGAACATGCTCAACCTGTTGCAGCCGTGCATTCTTGGTTGTGGCCCCCACCGTGGGGAACAGATGCCCCTCTGAAGCAAATGTACCAGATTGAAACCCTGTTGCATTTCCTAACAAGCCCTTTTAGTATTCTGCTCACCTTATACCTTATATCAACCATAACAACACAAGAGCAGACAATAGATACGAACTCAAGATAAAACGCACCAAACTTGATTGCGGGAAATACGACTTCAGCAACAGAGGGGTCAATGCCTGGAATACTCTACCTGACTCTGTGGTTTCTTCCCCAAACCCCAAAAACTTTCACCTTAGACTGTCTACTATTGACCTCACCCCTTTCCTAGGAGGTCTGTAGGGGGCGTGCATAAGCGCACCAACGTGCCTTAGATAAGAAACTTTTGGGAACCATCCTCCACTAAACTCTCTTTGAGAATAGGTCAAGGTGATACCTGCAGTTTCATCTGGAAGAAACGAATCGGAGCCAGGTAAGCCAGGGTACCTCAAGGCAGGCAGCTTTCATGGCCAATCTCTGTATATCAGTCAAGCAATACAGCAGCCGAGCACACGGCTGAACCACACACTCACAAACCCCACCCCCGAATCTAAAAATACGACGGTCTTGCAGGTTTAGAATAACAAAAGGGAGGCTGAAGCCCCAGTGCTTCATCCCAGTCTGATTTGTGGTTCTTGCCATATTAAAAAAACAAAACCCTTATCAATATTATTTCTTTGTTGTTGGGCGTTGGATGGCATACACATTTGACGAATAGAATAGAATAGAATAGAATAGAATAGAATAGAATAGAATAGAATAGAATAGAATAGAATAGAGGAGTGCAGTGGAATGGAACAGAATAGAATAGAACAGAACAGAACAGAACAGAACAGAACAGAATAGAGGAGTGGAATGGAATGGAATGGAATAGAACAGAACAGAACAGAACAGAACAGAACAGAACAGAATAGAATAGAATAGAATAGAGGAGTGGAATGGAATGGAATGGAATGGAATGGAATGGAATGGAACGGAATAGAACAGAACAGAACAGAACAGAATAGAATAGAGGAGTGGAATGGAATGGAATGGAATGGAATGGAATGGAATGGAATGGAATAGAATAGAATAGAATAGAATAGAATAGAATAGAATAGAATAGAATAGAATAGAATAGAATAGAGGAGAGAATGTAGAAGCTAGAAGGGACCTTGGAGGTCTTCTAGTCCAGCCCCCTGCTCTCAAGCAGGACAACCTATACTATTTCAGATAAGTGGCTGTCTAGTCTCTTCTTCTAAACCGCCAGTGATGGAGCGCCCATGATTTCTTAAGGCAAGCTGTTCCACTGGTTAATTGTCCTCACTATTAGGAAGTTTCTCCTTACTTCCAGGTTGCTTCTCTCTTTGATTAGTTTCCAACCATTGTTTCTTGTCCTGCCCTCTGGTGCTTTGGAGAATAGCTTGACCTCCTCTCTTCTTTGTGATGTAGTCTAACATCCGTTTAATCCTGTAGATCTATGTGTATCACACACAGGTAGTCCTTGTTCAGCGACTGCCTCGTTTAGCAAACGTCTGCAGTTACAACAAGGATGAAAAAGTAACTTTGCAACCAGTGCCCACATTTATGACCTTCACAGGTCTGTAAAGCAAAAGAAAGCGGCAATAAGATTGTAAAATCATGATGTTTCACTTAGCAACCGCTTTGCTTAATGACCATGTCCAATTGTGATTGTTAAATGAGGACTGTACATTCCCATGCATGCCACAAATGCTCAGAATGAAGTGAGACCAGCAATCCAGTGCACAGAATTTTGTTTTTCTCCCATTTTTAAACAGAGTCACTCAACAACTGTGTTTCCAAACCGGCACAGACAATAATAAATAATAAAGAGAAACTTGTAACTACCCACACATATAACCGCAAATGCCATGCTCTGGCCCTTTTGTACTTTGCCGATGCCAGCTTTTGTACCCAGAAGTAAAAGCTGCCTTGATCCCTGATTAGGCCACATGCACGGATCCAGGAAGGTAGCCAGAAATCTAGAACAGTGCCCTCCTCTCATCTTCTACAAATATTCACCTCACCTACCACTGCTTCCTAAAGCTGAACAGATGGCCCATTTCTCATGTACTGCACACAGGCAAAAAAAATGCAGCTGTTACCGGAGCAGATAAACAGAGGAGGCAAATATGATACTTAAGTGTCAAGATTACCTATTTTCATACTTTCTTTGTGGGCAGCATAAGTTAGCTTCTTGACTTTTATGGAAGGATACAGGGTGCTTGCTCCATTTTGGTGTTCTCTGAGCTTGGTGGTTTTCTTGCAGACGTTTCCTTACCCAAACCAGGTAACCTTATCAGCACTGCAAGAAAACCACCAAGCTCAGACAATACCAAGGGTGCCTCATTTCAAACCTGAGCTACAAATATTCTCCTTTATTTACTACTTCAGAACTTATAAAGCTAAGTAGACATGTCCAACATCTGCTCTTCAGACTAAGCCATCCAAGCAACTTGGCTCATTATCACCAGGTTTTTGATTCCTGGTAGTCTACCAACATGGATTCCATGCATCAGTGTTGACTGCTTGGCCACAAAAGTCCACCTAAAATAGGTAGCCATCAGTCCCCTCCAATAGCCTCAAGAAGAACCATGCTGTAGACACACAACTTTTTACCAAACTTGCAAGCTAGATCTCTTAAGTAGCCCTCTCTCTGTCTCCTTTGAAATGACCTCAGTTCTTGGTTACTGTACATCCTGGACACTTAGCAACAGTACAGGTTGTCTTCGACTTATAACCATTTGTTGAGTGGCTGAAGTTAAAACAGCATTGGAAAAAAAAGTGATTTACAATCAGTATTCACACTTACAACCATGGCCTGCCCATGGTCATGTGATCAAAATTCAGGACAATTGGCATGCATTTATGACAGTTGCAGCATCCCGGGGTCAAGAGTTCAATTGTTGGGATTTTTATTTTTGCAAAATTACCACGTAATCCTAAAATGTTTGTCCTGCCTGAACTCTGATAGAGGTAGCAAGTTTGCATCGACAACCTCCCCCCACATGTTAATATGAAATCATAACTCACATCGCTGGTTTGCAAACAGTTGACCTCCAATGTTTATTATCTGTGAACACCTTGCCAGAATTCTGATGGTTGATAGGAACCATGGAAAATCGTGCCGTTGTGGCAAAGAAGATGCTTTTCAATTACTCAGGGAAATGCAACATGCCAACTTTTAATGATTTCGCCACTTTCCACTTCTTGGAGTGTGTGTTAAAAAAAAAACATCCTGATAACTAAGGAGCAAGCTTTTCTTTCACCCTAACCCTGAATCCCTTGCAGGCACATGTCCTTTTGCCATCGCATAAATGTACAACCCCTCCTTTCCCGCCCCCCCCCCTGTACTTCCCCCTCCTTAGTAAGCAGAAAGATTTTAAAGACCCCAAAGCTCCTAGTTTATATGGACTGCTCATGAACCAGAAAGTAAGAGAAAGAGGAAGGTTGAATCCTATTTATTATTTTCCTCAAAGGCAGATTCTAAAGTAGGCATCCCTTTCTGCCTATCTCAGTGGGGTTTTGCGGCGTCTGGAGGGAGGGGCGGAGGATGGCTGTCACTTCCAAATGCTCCACTCTATCGCAATCTTTTCCGCAAGACACAAAAGACTTGCAAACTTGAGTCTTGTTCCTCACTGTGTTCATCTGCTGGCTATTATATATATATATATATTTACACGCAGGGGCTTTTGTTCCCTTGTTTACAAGGAGCCATCTCCAACAGCTGAAGGGGACATTTGACCGTTCAGGATGCTACAAAGGCATCATGCAGTATGTGTGGATGGCGCCTTTGTTTATTCTCACACACACAAACACACACACACACACGTGTGTGTGTGTGTGTGTGTGTGTGTGTGTGTGTGTGTGCAAACAGCAGCAGCAGCCACCAAGCTGGCCCCTGGCCCCTTGTTCACAAGGAGAGGAGGTAAGGTAAGGTTTTCAGGGTGTAGCATGCTCCCTGTAGCACCACGAGCAGGCAAGGACGCTTAATCTGGAGGAATGGTTGCTAAGATACTAGCAGCCGTGTGAATGGAAATGGGTCAGTAAACCTGTGGAGGGATAGTGTGACTCTAGCCACTGCAGCTGTTTGAGTGCAGCTCTAAATCCCACCCTTTCAATATTTATCACTCTCCACCTTCCAGCTCCTTCCTGTTAGCAATTTTCCACTTTGCGCCTCCTCTTTCCCTGGACTAGAGTTGAAGCCAGAACAATTTTAACAGCAGCAAACAACAGCCGGCATATAATATAATACATATAATCAGCCGACCTTCATGGACGTTGCATCCCGGATGTTCCTGTTTGGAAATTAGAGAGCTGGCGATAGATGGATGGATGGATGGATGGATGGCTAGATAGATAGATAGATAGATAGATAGATAGATAGATAGATAGATAGATAGATAGATAGATATCGATAGATAGAGAGAGAGAGGGAGGGAGGGAGAGAGAGATTGTGAAGTGGAAAGAATGTTGTAGAGATAGTCTAAGGGTTTTATTTTGTTTTTTAAAAAAACAGCTGACCTTCATGGATGTTGCATCCCGGATGTTCCTGTTTGGAAATTAGAGCTGGCGATAAATGATAGATAGATAGATAGATAGATAGATAGATAGATAGATAGATAGATAGATAGATAGATAGATAGATATTGTGGAGAGGAAAGAATGCTGTAGAGATAGACTAAGGGTTTTATTTTTATTTTTTTAAAACAGCCTCTCCCTCCTTGCTAAAGCACCTACTCCTTGCAAACAGGATGAAACTGGTTCTTGAGGAGATTTAACAGGAAACAGGCTCTAATCCCTTGGTAGGAAAAGAAGGGTTAAAAGGTCAATTTACTTCTGCCCCTCACTTCACACCACTGCAAAATTACTCACAAGCAGGAGCAGCTTTCTCCCCCCCAGATCCACCCCTCCCTCCCACCCACCAGACACAAACACACACAAACACATACTTTCCTTCCCTCTGTACCGCATTTTCGCAATGTGCTTTGGGAATACAAAGCACAAACACAGGCAAGGAAGGAAATAGATGTCACCCACACTCACACACACACACACTCACACACACACACACACACACACACACACACACACACACTACTTTAGGGAAGATGGCTGTGCTGCAGCCAAGAAGACTCTCTCACCTTTCTGTGCTGTGCACACATGGAGACCGGCTGGGCGGGCAGGGGATGAGGGGCTTACACCTGGATCAGGGAGCCGGAGGCCTGCCCAAACTGAGGCAGACCATTAAGAAAGCAAAGCGCAGGGGGGGATTAGTGGAGACTCCCTGGGTGCGGGGCCCATTAAAGTCCCCCCTAGCTGAGAAAGGAATTTGCAGCTCTCCAGGTGTTTGTGGAATCATATTGTTGGAAGAAGGCATTTAAGACCAGGAACAATTAAACTCCGGGTCATGGGTGGACTTTTACATCTCCAGATCATGCTGCAAACACTCCAACATTAAAACAGTAGTATCTCAGCAGTACAATGTTGGCCTTTTTGAGAATGGTAATGTACTTATGAGCCAACCTGCAACAAATGAAAATATAATAAGTTTAAACATTTGCCTCTTTCAATAAATGTGAAAAGCTTTCCCTTCCAGTCTGATTCTCTCTCCTTCTTCTTTTTGACTCAGTTCCTTTGGATGAATTATTCTCCTTTTTCCTAAAGAATACCTGATTCGCTTGTATCTCAACCTGTGAGTTAGGATGACAGCAGTGAAACAAAGGCAAGCATTTCTCCTTATCCACCCTTGGAAGATATATAGGATTGGAACATCGGCCTATCCTTAATATGATCATCCTTTTGGCATCCCTCCCACCTCAACTGATCCTTATTAGACACAATAGGCAGAAGGCATCTTATAAGTAGTCCTTGACTCACAACACAACTTAGTTTTATTGACTTTTCATAGTTACAACAGCACTGAGAAAAGTGACTTATGGCCACGTTTCACACTTATGCCTTATGGTCACGTGATCAAAATTCAGATGCTTGGCAACTGACTCATATTTACGACGGTTGCAGTGTTTCCGAGTTGTGTGATCTCCTTTTGCAACCTTCTGAATGGGAAAGTCAACGGGGATGCCAGATTCACTTTAACCGTAGTCTTACTAACTTAACAACTGCAATGCTTCACTTAACAATGGGGGCAAGAAAGGACATAAAATGGGGCGAAACGTAACAGCCATCTTGCTTAGCTAAATAAACTTTGGCCTAAGTTGTGGATGTAAACTGAGGATAACTCATAGATAGAGAGTTGTCTTGTGCCTAAGAAATGCATGGCTCAAAGCAGTTGTCCCTAACTTGCCCTCCCCCTTCAATGTCTTGGACTACAACTCCCATAGTTCTCAGATAGCATGCCTGCAGCAGGCAGCCCCCTGGTGTCCTTCGTGCAATCTTCCTTTTCCTCCCCAATCGCCACTTTTAAATTTTTACTGTGAAAAAGAAGGAACTACTTAATGCATTGAAGTACATTGTCCTGACTTCAATTAATTAAAATCGAATTAAATTACAATGCCTGGCGGCAGCGCCAATCACTACTCGACCTAGATCTGCCCATTCTTGAACTGGAGGCCCCGCCAGGCTGATTAAAGGCCAAGGGCGATTTTAAGACCTGGAAAATGCCATGCCTCCCATTGAGTCCCAGCTGATCGGCTGGGTCTTCTTTGGTTGCCTTGTACAGGAGAACGGGGCTGGAAAGCAGGTTAGTGGGGAGGAAAGGGGGATTTTGCAGTATCCTTCCCCTCCCATGCCCACCAAGCCACGCCCACAAAATCAAGGCACACCTACCAAGCCACACCCATAGAAACAGTAATAAAGAATTTTGAATCCCTCCTCTGGCTACAGGTACTCTTTGACTTACAACCATTTGTTTGGGGATCGTTCAAAGTTACAATGACCCTGAAAAAAGTGACTTATGACCATTTTTCACACTTATGACCATTGCAGCATCTTCATGGTCATGTGATCAAAATCTGACCGCTTGGCAAGTGATTCATATTTATGACCGTTGCAGTATTCTGGGCCATGTGAGCACTTTGCAAACCTTCACGCAAGTGAAGTCAATGGAGAAGCCAGATTCCCTTAACCACCATGTTTTTCACCTAACCACTGCAGTGATTCACTTAACAACAAAGGCAAGAAAGGTCGTAAGATGGGACAAAACTCCCTTTGCAACTGTCTTCCTTAGCCGTGGACATTTTGGGCCTTCATTGGGGGGTTGTAAGTTGAGGGTTAACTGTATTAAGGTTTTTCAGTGCATTTGCAAGGGGACAGGTTAGAACTGGCCGTTTGACAGAAAAGGGGAAACAGGAGTCAAAACAAGTTAAAAGTTATTGCTTGGTGCAGTTACATTTTGTTAAATTTAAGCTGCCATCGACATTAGTTGGAAAGTAAACAACTTACTACGCTTGTACTTTTGTTTGGCTTTCTGATAAGCCATATCTAAAGTAGAGATATGACTGTCCCCACCTCAGGGGACCTGGGCTATTGTAACAAAAAGACCCTGAAGGAAAAGGGATAAGAAAAGAATTGGGCAGGCAATGGAAATCGCAGATTAAGGTGAGTGTGGAGGAGTAGCAAGGAAGAACTTAATTAAAGAAATCGGAGTGGGAGTCCAAGAAAAAGGGAAATAACATAGTTCAAAGGCAGGGAGGAGAGGAAGCCGAGCTTTCCACCAACAAGCACAGCTTGGCTGATTTCAACCATCCTTTTTCTCCAAGTCAGGAAAATGTGCAGACACCCATTTTTTGATCTATCCTTTCCAGCTGTGCAAGATCTTAGCTCCCATAATTCCAGAGCAGCACGGTCAATTTTGATTCACCTTCATGCTGTAAAAGCTTTTCAAATGCAGTTCCTCTTCATTTCAAACCTGGATTCAACCATCTTTAATAAACAAACCACATTTGGCTCAGTTTGCACATGTGAGGCCATAAGCCAGGAGTTGCAAACCAAGCCAGAAACAACAAAGCATCTCATGACGACAATGCAACTTGTAAGTAGAATATCACATTTACAAATGTAAAGTATCGTGCATGGTATAATCCAGATGTAGAATAACATGTTTTGCCCAGCATGCATTCACCCACTGAATGTAGGTAACTTCCCTCTCCTTGGACACATGAAATGAAATAAACAAATTTATAATATACCCACCTGTTGCTTGGAAATATTTTCCAAACAGGGTAATTAAAAAATTTACAGGGAGCCCCATTCCAATGTTCATTTTTTTCTAAAGACCCCTCCCTCCCCCAAAAGGGGACCAGGGAGAAAAGTGGCCAGATACGCTTATCGCTTAGCAAACCTCTTCTACATTTTGTGTCATCTTACTTTAAAACTATTTGCTTGATTTCGCGGTAAAATGGAAGGGTAGATGTTCACTTCTCTTTCAAGATTCCTCCCATACCAAGAGACGCCTCTTCCAGTGAAAGCTTGTACCAAACATTCCCACGTAGATAAATCCTTTGGTAAATTAAAAGAAACTTGTACCAAAATTTACAGACAGTGAAGAAAAAGGAGGGGGAATTCAACCCAGAATCTGCAGGATTTGGTACTCATTTTGACAGAGAGGAAAAATCTTACGTGTTTACTCTTCTGCATCTACCTGACCATTGAGGTGGGCTGTTGCCACAGAACCCCAAAATAAGCGTTGGGCTATTAAAAGCAAAAATGGAGGGCCTTTCACTTTAAAGAACTGACTTTAGATGGAGAAGATGAAGACAGCTCCTTTTGCTTCTCCATAAAATGTCTCTTAAGCAGCAGCCCTAACGTACTATCTTTCACAGCTTCCCACCCCATTCTGCAGGTGGCTAGGAACAGAAGAAAAATGGAACTTATCCAAGTAAATGACATTCAGACCGAGGCTGGTTCTCACTAGCTCACGAGCCGAGCTAAAGGTGAGGCGTGAGCAAAGCTCAGGAAAAGCGGGGAGACAGAGCCACTTAACATGTCCAGGAGCTATTAAATCAAGGAGTGGGAGGGTCCCGGGAAGCTCTGGCCAGGATGTAGCTTCTCCTCTTCCACAGACATTGTGTGGTTGTTCTCCCTTAACATTAGAAACCCACAATCAAGTAGATTGGGGGGTCTCCTAATGGAATGTACCAGCCATTTATTCAAGACAGATGAGATAATGCGCTTCTTCACGCAAAGCAGGCTTAACAATGGACCTCGTATACACATCGCACCAAGGCAATAATGTGAGTGGAGGTGGTGATTAAGCAAATAAAAATAATGGGGCAAGTCTCCCCCTTCTGAAATACAAATCTCTGACTGAACCCAGCCATTGTGGCTTGCAAATCATGTTTTATGGCTTAATATATAATGCAGCCCTAGGTGACAGTTAAAAGAGTCCACAGTTAAGCAAACATGCCTTCGACTAGATGCAAATGTGGTGGCGCTTTGGTGGAAAGGCCTTTTGTGGCAGGAGTGGCTGAAGACTGGTCATCCTGACTGGGAACTATGGAAGCTGAGATCCGGGACAGCTGTTTTGGAGAAGGTTCGGGTGGAAAAGGCTCAATGGTCAACACGTTTGTAAAGCACAGTTTGGGCTTTAGAATGCCAAAAGAGAGAGCCTGGGTTGACATAATGGTGAACATTTTGGACTTGGAGCCGTGAAACGTTCAGCTGTGGAACTTCACCAGGGATTTGGGGCTGTTCTCTTTCAACCCGACCTACTTAACAAGCAAGGTAACAGGTAACAGTTAATCAGAGTTGGAAGTGACCTTGTAGGTCATCTAGTCCAACCCCCGCCGCCCAAGCGGGAGACCATGCACCATTTCTGACAAATGGCAGTCCAATTTCTTCTTGAAAGCCTCCAGTGATGGAAGCTCCCACAACTTCTGAAAGCAACTTCTGTTCCATTGGTTGATTGTTCTCACTGTCAGAAAGTTTCTCTTTATTTCTCGGTTGAATCTCTCCTTGTTCAGTTTCCATCCATTATTCCTTGTCTGGCCTTCAGGTGCTTTGGAAAATAGCTTGACCCCCTCCTCTCTGTGGCAGCCCCTCAAATGTTGGAAGACTGTTATCATGTCTCCCGATGGTAAGATAAGAGAGCCGTGTGATCTGATTTCTGATCAACTGATCCTATTCGGTTCACTTTCCATATTTCACATGAAAAATTGTTTCAACTTCTACCCTCAAAATGACGCTGTTGGGCACTGCACACCAGAACAACTAGACACAAGGACAGTTTTTCTCCGAATGCCATCACTCTGCTAAACAACTAATTCCCATAACACTGTCAAACTATTTAGTAAGACTGTATTACTATTCTTCTTCTCAACCTTCCTATTACTTATCTCTTCCCACTAATGACTATAACTGTGTTGCTTGTATCTTTACAATTTATAGTTTTATTTGTTCCCTGGTATGATTTGATTGCTTATTAGTAACCTATGACTATCACTAAGTTTGCATCTTATGATTCTTGATGAATGTATTTTATTTTTTCTTTATGTACACTGAGAGCTTATGCACCAAAGACAAATTCCTTGTGTGCCCAATCACACGTGGCCAATAAAGAATTCTATCCTATTCTATTGTATGATGGCCTGCATTCTGTACAAATCAGGTGTGGCCAGAGACCCTGGAAGCAAAATCAGAATTTGAGAAAAGCTGTCCTTTCCACTTTTTCACTCCAATAAATGCTGAGAGACGTTTGGGGGAAATGGCAGTCTTGGTTATACAATGAAATCGCTGGTCTGTGTGCTTTCATGGCCTCCAACACAATCTCACATTGTTACAACAATCTATTACTACCTTCTGATCAAGCAACTCCTTTGAAGGGAACTTCAGATCTAAAAATAATCAGCCTTGCTCACACTTAAGGCTTTTTTTTTCTAATTAGACATTTTTGTTGTTGTTTTAAGAAGGATCCCAGTTATACATAGCAAGCTGACAAGATGTTCAGGTTTTGCACACTGTGCTGGGGGGGGGGGTTTAATCAACTGAGAACCCACCCTGATAACGGAGGGTTATTTAGCAACTGAGCTTCGGAGCTGACACTAGGTGTTTGGTTATATATGAAGGTGTGGGGGGGAATATTGGTGTTTTCTTGTAGGATACTTGAGTGGCATGAAGACAGAAAAGGAAAAAGGATGGAGGAATCTTGATAAGTGGCATTAAGATAAGAACATCACTTAACTTCTGCATTATTCATTAACTTCGGTTTTGATATTTTTTTCTTCTTTACTTATGCTTTTGATTCAGAAAAACGGTGAATACAGTTACAATGTAATTGCTGGTTCATGGCTGAAAAACTGCGAGGAAGAGAGTGCTATCGCCAAGATTTTATCTCCCGCAATATTAACAATTTTACAATTTCAATATTCAGCTACTCTCGCCTCTTCTTTCTTTTGAGTATTGTACATTACCGGCATTACCTGGCAAAACCAGAATATATTTACTGTATTTGCTTTTTCTTCACACATCACGTGCCCCTATCCCGGCTGGAATGATTTTTAAAACAAACCGCTTTGAAAGTGTTTCCTTCTGCCTAGTGGAGTAATCTTTGCATTAAGCAAGTTAAAACTATGAATCAATTAATTTTCAACTGAACAGTAGCCAAAAACAACTGCCCAGCCTTCAAGGAAGAAAAAAAAAATCATAGAGTTAGAAGGGAAGAGGTCCTCTAGGCCAGGGGTCCCCAACCGCCGGTCCGCGGACCGGCACCGGGTCGCGGAACAACCCTTACCGGGCCGCTGGTTGCTGGGCGCCGCCATCTTTTTGGTAAAAGCGCTTCTGGTGAGCTTTTCCGGGTAGAAAGCTCACCGGAAGCGCTGTTTCGTCATAAAAGATGCGGCGCATGCTCGTGAGCTTTTCCGGGTAGAAAGCCATTTCTACCCGAAAAGCTCACCAGAAGCGCGGCGCCGCCATCTTTTATGACGAACAGCGCTCCGTGACGCCACCGAAGCGCCTTTTCGCCATAAAAGATGGCGGCGCCCAGTTGACGCCGGTACCGGCGCGCGCGCCCAGCTGATGTCGGAACCGGGCCGCGGCCGAAAAGGTTGGGGATCCCTGCTCTAGGCCAAGAGTCTCCAATCATGGCAACTTTTAAGACTTGTGGACTTCAACTCCCAGGATTCCTCATACTGGCTGAAGAATTCTGGGAGTTGAAGTGCACAAGTCTTAAAGTTGCCAAGGTTGGAGACCCCTGCTTCTTGACCAACTCCCTGCCCAGTACAGGAATTCTCACGCCTTCCTGTTCAAACTTTTTTCTGAGAATCTCCAGTGATGGAGTACCCACAATTTCGGGAAGCAGGCTGTTTCCCTGTTTGATAGCTTCTTACACCCAGGAAATTCCTAGTTCAAGTTTGGATCTCTCCTTCCTAAGCTCCCATTGATTGGTTCTGGTCTTATCCTCAGGTGCTATGGAGAAAAAAAAATATCCATGCTCTCTGCATATGTCATCACTCCTTCTCAACATATGAAAACACAGGTTAGTTGTAATTATCCAAAGAACTGAACCTTGCGTGGCTCTTTGCAAAAGCGGTTCCAGGGAGGGGACCACCAATTCAAAGACAACAATCCTTCTTCGAGTTTGCCTACTAGCAGAAATGATCAGGAACCCCAAATTCTAGAGAAATGAATGGTGGGGGGAAAGGCGTGTCTCATCCATCTTGTCAATATTCTTGCAAAATCGCCCAACTTTCAGAGAACATTACTGCAGTAGCAGTGATGGCTGATGTCACTTCTTGTAAAGCCAACTTTTGCTAATGCAGAAGGAAGGAAGGAAGGAAGGAAGGAAGGAAGGAAGGAAGGAAGGAAGGAAGGAAGGAAGGAAGGAAGGAAGGAAGGAAGGAAGGAAGGAAGGAAGGAAGGAAATAAAACACTGAAACAATCCAATGAGATTAGCCCAAGATTTCTGAGAATATTGTCCCCCATCCTCCATTGTCCCTTCCTCCTATGCACTCCTACCCTGTTTTGAAGGAATTTTTTTAGTTAATCTCTGGATGATAACGATGAATAGCCCCTCCACACGAATGGTTGGGGAGCAGAACATCTATGGAAGGAGGTTCAGGATTTAAAAAAATCTGCCTATTTCTCACCTCTGAAGTTTTCCAGTCCCATTCTCCATTCTAATTCCATTCCCTGTCCCCAAGCTCAGGCTCACACTGGAGTCACCAGTTTTTCCTGTGGGTGAAACTGCGGAAAGCAAATGAGGATCTGAAAGAAGACAGTCTACATTCATGTCTGGCAGATGGAAATGAAAGTGTGTGTGTGTTTGTGTGTGTGTGTGTGTGTGAGAGAGAGAGAGAGAGAGAGAGAGGAGATACAGAGAGAGAGAGAGGAGATACAGAGATACTGAGAGAGAGAGAGAGAGTCAGACAGACAGACAGAAAGACACACACACACACACACACAGAGAGAGAGAGAGTCAGACAGACAGACAGAAAGACACACACACACACACAGAGGAGAGACACAGAGAGAGAGTCAGACAGACAGACACAGAGAGAGAGGAGAGTCAGACAGACAGACAGACAGACAGACACACACACACACACACAGAGAGGAGAGACACAGAGAGTCAGACAGACAGACACACAGAGAGAGAGAGAGAGAGAGACAGAGAGAGAGAGACACAGAGAGAGAGAGAGAGAGAGGGAGAGTCAGACAGACAGACAGAAAGACACACACACAGAGAGAAGAGACACACACAGAGAGAGAAGAGACACAGAGAGAGAGAGACACACACACACACAGAGAGAGAGGAGAGTCAGACAGACAGACAGAAAGACACACACACAGAGAGAGAAGAGACACACACACAGAGAGAGACACACACAGAGAGAGAAGAGACACACACAGAGAGAGAAGAGACACACAGAGAGAGAGAGAGACACAGAGAGAGAGAGAGAGAGGAGAGTCAGACAGACAGACAGACAGAAAGACACACACACAGAGAGAAGGAGAGACAGAGACAGACAGAAAGAGAGAAAGAGAGGAGAGACAGACAGAAAAACACACACACAGAGAGAGGAGAGACAGACAGAGAGAGAGAGACAGACAGACAGACAGACACACACACATACACACACAGAGAGAGAGAGAGAGAGGAGAGACACACCTACAGAGAGGGAGAGAGAGAAGGAGAGAGAGAGAGAGAGAAGACATCCATCTACACATCAGGCAATGCAACAAGGAGTAATTCATCCAACCCAAGCATCATCCTGCAGCTCAGGTGGCCTCTGTATCAACAACAGCAGGGCAGGATGTGTATCTGGACAAAGGATGCAGGAAAGGTGAACAAAAGAAAAGGCAAGGAAAATGTTGACTGAGGAGAAGAACCGATTCGAAGCCCCTTTTTAGGAAACGCAGCCAGGAAAAAGGGCTTTGAGGGCTAGGTGTCACCCCATATGTGACCACCTCCATCCCAAACGCAAGACTCAGGAAAGGCTTAGCCGGCATCCATCAACAGAGAGCGAGGGAGCAGGCTAGGCCACAAGAGCCACAGAAAACAACAGAGTCTGTCCTTGACGCCGAAACCATTTTAAGGTCCAGGAAGGAGAGGGGAAAAAGGGAGGGAAGAGACTTGGATGGCGAAGACCTGGCTGGAGGGATGAAGAATGAAAACAAAAGGAACCCGGGAGGCAGGGCCTTCGTGGTTTCCAATGTCTCGATCCAACAATTCAGACCAAACTGTGTTTGCGAATGAAGCTGCAAAACCCAAAGCGTGCCCCTCTGTGTGCCAAGCTTTCTCCTCCAACCCAGACAGACGCAGACAAACATCCATGCACGCTCTCTTGCTCCTTTCTTCCAAAGGGCTGCCAGCGATGATAGGGTTTGTGCAATTTGCTGTTTTTCCTGAAAGGATTTAAAAAGTTTGCTCTCTTCTCTACCTTCCTCCCTTTCCTTCCCTCCCCCCTCCTCCCTCCCATCCGCGTCTCCCTTGCTCTCTCGCCTTCTGGCATTTGGTGTGTTCCCCAGCTGCAGGAAATTCCTAACACTCTCCATCATGCGAAGTCTGCTTGCACAGAGCCCTCTCCTCTTGCCAAATCTCCCCTAAAGGACAGACATATGTTGGGCATTCAAGTGCACCCAACCTCCGTCCGTCCCAGACTCTTATTCTCTCTCCTTCCCAACGGCCGATTGATGGCGATGAGCTGTGTCTCCCTTCCTTCCTGTTGTTTTCCTTCAGTTCGGCTTATCCGAAAACCCCACAGTCCTTCTTCAACCCAGGGAAAACCCCACATTTGGGATCAGCTACCCTCCCCCACAAAAATCTAGCTATTGACAGTTTCTACACCCCACCCCTTGTCCTCTGCCTTTCCCTTTTTTGTCTCCCTGAGATCGTTCCTACTCTTATTTTAATTCTTCCTCTCAGACGGTGTTAGGGAGTGTTATTTTTAAGAGAGAGGATATGCACAGACATTGCATTCGCTGGGGCTGTTTTTTTTTTTTTCCCCCTGGCCCCAAGCCAGTCTCTTTGGGCTGTCAAGCTACCACTGTGTAAGAGTCATGTGGCAGAAGAGCGAGCCAACGTCAGCTCCAGAACTCCTGGTAGCAGCTTGAGAATAAAGTGTACACTTTTCTTCCCTCTCAATGTGTCTATATTATTAATAGCATCTCGCTTCTCTCCCTCCCTCCACCCACCCCTCACCCAAGTCCAGGCGCTATCCATAACACATCAGAACACCTGTCTGTTTCCACAAAGGGTAACGAAGGTGTTACCTGAGGACCCTTTGCCCGTTCCAGGGTAAGGGGGAAAGGAAAGGGGTTCGGCTACAAGCCCCTGCTAAGTCCTTCATTTGCAAACTGCCGTGCTACTGGATGAATTAGCAATAAAAACCTGTTCTTGGCCTACAGGCAGGAAAACCCATTTGCTGCACAACCATGGATAGAGGCACAGTGTGAAGGCAGCGCTTTTGAACAGGAGGATGGTCTCAGAACAGGGCAGAGAATCCAAGTTTCTCTCAAACAAAGGCCAGCTTTTGCTAGCTGCAAAATGAAGCGTTGGATCACTGTTTCTCAACCACCTTAGCAACTAGAAGATGTATGGACTTCAAGCTCCCAGAATTCTCCAGCCACCATGCTGGCTTGGGAATTCTGGGGATTGGAAGTCCATACATTTTCCAGGTGCTAAGGTTGAGAAACACTGCTTGGGATGTCCCTGAGAGCACTCGATTAAAAACAAAAAAACCAAGCTCAGAGACATCACCTTAGATCAGTGGTGGCTAACCTTTTCGGGCTCCTGTGCCCAAAATTGTGTGTGCACTTGCACGCTCGTGCTCACATGCCGGCACCCAGAAGGCAATGCGCAGCCCCCCACGTCCCCTACGCATGCGCGCGCAATCCACCCACCCACCCCACCGCCCCCTTACCTGCACTGCGCCTCACAGCTGATTTTCGGCCAGTTTGAGGCCCTTTTCGGCCTCCCAGAGGCTTCAGGAAGGCTTCTGCAGGCTTTTCAGGACGAAAACTAGGCCCGTTTCATCACTTCCGGTATTTCCAGAAAAACAGGAAGTGACAAAATGGGCCTAGTTTTCGTCCTGAAAAGCCTGCAGAAGCCTTCCTGATGCCTCTGGGAGACCGAAAAAGGCCTCAAACCGGCCAAAAATCAGCTGTGAGGCGCGCACATGCGCAGTGAGATACATTTGCCTGCAGCTTGTGTGCCGGCACAAATGGCTCTGCGTGCCACCTGTGGCAAGCGTGCCATAGGTTCACCATCACGGCCTTAGATCAAAGGAACACATTCCCTCTGCAGCAACGTGGTGCCCTCTTTCATTATTTCAAAATATGTGGATGTTGCTCCTGATTTATATAAATCTGTTGGTCAGAATTTGGGGAATTGTAAGCCCTACACAACTGGAAGACCTCAAGTTGGTTAGGTGCTGTGTAGATTCTTGTCCTTCATGTTTTCTCCAATGCTGAACGGAGCCTGCCGCCCTGAGCTAATAACCACAAGCTAATAGACTTTCCTGAGCTAAGAAAAATTAATGATGCACGCCATTGCCTATTCTCACTCACCGAATACACAGTCGGTTGCGGATGGGCATTACGTGGTGAATCAGAGATAAGGGAAAACCCCTACATTATTTTAGAAGCAGGAAAGCCATGTAAATGTGGCTCCCCCAGGATAGCAAAACATCTGTAAGAAGAAACCTTGAGCTTTAAACTGAAGCCACAACAGACAATGCCCGAAGAGGAGACATCGGTAAATGTGTGAAATAGCCAAAGTGCAAATTGCTGTTCCTACAGAAATGCAAAAGGGCAGCCTGTATTCATCACCCAGGGGCCCGGAATGCAGATTTGGCATGAATTAATCACAATGGATTTGCACGAATTAATCACAAAAATGCAGATTTGGCATGAATTAATCACAACGGATTTGCACGAATTAATCACGATAGTCTTCCTGAAGATATATGGCACACGTGCATAAACTCACCCAGAATTGGAACTCCTTAACTAGCATCAGGGCTGTGTTAAGAAGATTATATTTCTTAAAGCAAAGGATTGGCAAACGCTCTGAGAAATTGGGTGAGGGAGCTTCGCTTTGGGGGACAGGATGGAAATACAAATGGTCCTGTTCCCACACCTGCCATCATTTTTTCCCTCCAAGTTATCACCGCAAAACACACTGCTTCATCTCAGGTAGGGGCGGAAGAACTCTTATCATCTCCCTTCGCTTTCCAAAGGTTATGTTTTTGGACATTCTGAGACTAATATACAGCCAGTAAACATAAGGCAAACAAGCCTTGTCTTGCACAACTAGAAAGCAGCGTGAACCTACTGTATTTGCAACCCACAGGTTTTTTCTCAGCAAAAAAACCACCCACTTTTTCTCAAACTTTTATTTCCTTATGTAGGAAGTAAGTACCCACCCCACTCCTAAAAAAATGAAATATCCTAGGAAATATTAAAAAGGCAGAATATTTCCCCTAAATTGAAGTAGAAACTCAGAGAAGCAGAAGCTCACCCGCCCCACCTTTGTTAATGGGTGGGCCATTAAGGCCTGGGCCAGTGTATTCTGCATAACAAAGGCCTCTACTGATCTCACCACCTGGCCTGGGAAGATTGCATCAGCCAGCACTCAGGTGAAGCCATGTGGTCCAGACAAAGCCTACAAAGTTAGCCAAGACCCCCGCCCCCTGGGAGTGACAACCAATGGGATACATTTCTTACACAGGAACAGGAAACACTAAGGTGGGGCCCAACAAAGGGTATAAAACAATGGCACTCTCAGCATTTTGCCCCCTTTTCTTCTTTTCCTTCACCCAACATCTTGAAGCATGTGATCATCCTTTTCAGTTTGGAGCTCCAAGCCACGTGGTCCTGTCCACCATTAAACCATCTTTCCAAGCAGCCTCCATGTTTTCAGTGTCTTTTTCCCCACTTGGAACTGAACCCAGAAGGATATTTTCTTCCAACACTTACTTCCTACCTGCCTGCCTCCTTATGCTTCCTTCCATTTCGGATTTATTTTTCCTCCAGAATCAAAAGGCAGCCTACTGAGCATTCTCCAATCCCTCCACCACCACCATCAATAACAAATCTATGGTGTAGGTTGGATGGACTTCCACAGCAGAAACTGGACTTGAGACCACATCTCTTCAGTTCCACTCTGTTGTCTTTAAATGATGAGGTTCCTATCGTTTCCGGAAAGCAGAAGGCCTCAACTTACACACCCCACAGACAGATTGCCTTCACATCAGCCAAGGCCTTTCCAGAGGGTGACAAATAGTTTTGAGGAGAAACATCTTGTGTTGATCAGAGCTAGCATCCTTCAGGTGAAATTCCAACCCTGGTGACGCGGTTGAACGTGGCTGATGTCGTTTTCTTGATGACAACTATACCAAAACGTTTGATGTCCTTTGGGATGTTTTCAACCTCTCTGTTCAGCCCACAGCCTTGGAATTTCCTGAGGGGGAATCTTGATTTAAGTCCTAAGCAGATCAGCTCCATCCCATAAGTGGGATGGTCAGTGAGATGACAGCAGCTAGTTTCCCAAGATCAGACAAAATCAGCTGGTGCTGCCATCTAGCTGGCCAACCCATATGTGTTAATTTATTTTTATGCATCAACATGAAACATTCTGCTTTCTGGCCTTAAGGGAACATTCCAATATTTGGACTGTCATTCTGTTCAGAAAGTTAGGAGTTTGTTCAGGGTAGGTTTTTTTTTTTAAAGATATAAATTTTATTGAATAAACATTAAAAACAATTGAACACAGTGTGATTTTCTTGGCCATCATTTTGGCCATACAAGCTACATTATAGAGATATACCTAACAGTTAATTTCCCTTTTTCCTTATGTTATTAGTATAGTACTAGCTGCATATTATTTCTATTTACATTTATCTACATTTATCTTCAATTATATACATATTTAAAACCGTCGTTTATACTCATGCATTCATTTCATCTTGTACTTGTCCATTATATTCCATTCTCTTTAGTTTACAAAACTTTCCAATAAAGCGTCAACCCTTTCTTTCTTTTTCCTTGACTCTATAGCCATTGATAACATTTTACTCCAGACTTCATAATACTCTGTCTCACCCTCATCTTTGATTTCTAAAGTTAGTCTGTCCAACTCTGCACAGACTAATATTTTCCTTATTGTTTCACTTTCTGTAGAGGTATCTTCATTCTTCCAGTTTTGAGCATACGCCAATCTCGGCAGCTATTATTATATGTATCATTAAATATATTGTTCCTTTATTGTATTTCTCATTAATAATTCCCCATAAGACAGAGCAGGGGGTTCAAGAACCCTCTAAAGACATCCAAAGGTTGATTACTTTGGGGGAGCTTCCTTGTCTTTTTTGTGCAACAGTAAGAGATACGTAGGAACAAGAGCTTCCGCTCCCTGGCAGCTCAACATCAAGCACTATCTCTCACGCTTGTAACAGGCAAGGCATTTCTCAAAGGGCAGCAAACATGGGCCTGATGTGGATCCAAGTTCTGGATTTATCAGGACTTACCGGAGCTGTTCCTTATATGCTTTCTTTGTAAACCCTATAAAATGTGGGTCGGTGCTACCCTGGGGGCTCTCACAGTCTTTGCCACATGAGACCAACAAAGAAACTGTGACGCACACATGTCCCAAAATCGCTCCCAGAAATTATCCCTGCCACCCAAAACAAACCAACAAAACCCCTCTTTATATGTTGCCGTTATCGGCAACGACGCCTGAATGACCGGATTTTTAAAGAACGGATCAGATTGTGGGGGGGGGGGGACAGGGACACACTTTTCTTCGCTTTGTAAAATGGGGAACGAGGGAGGGTGTTTAGAAGAGAAGAGAGGGAAAAATGGCTGCCAGACCACTCCGAACACGATTGGCTGCAGACAAATTCAGACCGCAGCAGCGTTTGCAGTCCAGCCCTCCTCTGGTGCCTGGGCAGGATGGGACTCCTTGCAGACGGTCTGGAACAAGTTAGCTCATTAGACCAAGAGCCCAGCTGCTGCTGCTGCCTTCAAACCAAGGTGGGTCCAAATCCATAGCTGGTTTTGGAACCTGACACTTAACTCACATCCCCTTAGAAGTCAGCCAGCAACTGAAATAGCCAAGGGAGGAGTTCTGCGCCCAGCTGCCAACAGCTTTTCTGAATCTTCTCCTGAGACAAGAGGGTTGGGGTTGAAAAAAAAAAGGGGGGGGGTGGATTTGGAGGGAAGGAGGGAGGGAAGAGGAGGGAGAAATGGGCAAAGCTCTTGCCAGATTCCAACCACACACATTTGTACACACAAACACGGAGGAATACACACACAGAATTTAGTCCTAAAGCAAAATCCTTTCACTAAGCTCCCCCTTCTGATGTCAGTTTCGGGGGGGCTGGGGGGAGAGTGTGGCGGACTGGAATCCAGTGAGTGAAATTAACAGGGGCTTCAGGCTTTGCAATTCTGGATTCTGGTTCCCCTAGTTCTGCTCCTGGCTGTTGTTTCCATGGAAACTGGCATCAGACCTGGGAAAATAAGGTTAGGGTTTTTTTTTTCTTTCCCTTCAGAGGGAGGCTTCTCTTCCAGCTTCCTCTCCCCCCACTCTTAATTTCTGGCACTCCGGCCCCCTGTTCCACCACCATCATCACGGAGAAAAAGCAAAGTGAGGAAGCAGTAAGCAAGATTTTCTCTTGGGGAAGATTGCAGCTGCCTGCTGAGACTTTGGGTAAGCGATGCTTTTCAGAACCCAATAGTGATTTGCAGGGCTTAGGAAAAGAGAGAGAGAGAGAGAGAGAGGGAGGGGGTGGGGGAACATTTTAATTAGTAAGTGACAATAATAATACCTTTGTGCTTCTCCACTGCCTTTCATCTGGGCATCCCACAGTGCTCTGCAGACATTCATTAATTTGGAAATGCATATCAGCATCCAGACACCTCTGCCAGGAGGAGGAAAACTTGATCAGGCACCCCCCAAAAAAAAAAAAAAAGAGAGGAAAAGGCTCTTCTCCAAGAGAGAGATGGGCCCAAAGTTCTCCAGTCCTAAGAAGACAAAACCACCAGCTGAAAAACAGGAGGGCCAAGTTTAGGCTGCTTAGCTCCATGCAGACATGGGGAATATCTCAGGGTGTTTTGGAGACAGGGGAAAAAAAATGTGCCCACAAAAATCTTCCCTTGTATAAAAAATGGTTGCATGCCTGAGGGAAAATATCGGTGTTTTTTTTTCCAGGCGCATCCACAAGTCTCATCCTGGTCTGGGCACCCAATTTAGGGCATGCTGTGCCAGCGTAGAAGCGAGGATTGTTTTTGCTGCAAAGGGAGGCACTGTAGAGCAAAGAGAATTTCCCCCAAGCCCAGCTGTGATTTTCTCACACTCCTGAACACACAACAGCCTTTGGCAGGTGGCTTCCTCCCACTGCCTCAGTTTCTCTGAGGAAGCCGCAGCTCTATGATTGGGCAACAAGATCCCAAGTCTCCCAGAGAGATCCTTTTTGGAAATATTTTAAAGGACGCAGAGGAAAGGCATGGTGGGAGATTGCAGGGAAGAGTGAAAAGTTTGTGTTAGTTAAGGGAATAGGTAACCAAAAGCCCCTCGCTCCTTTTTGGAAGTTCCTGAGAGCATGCCAGCAAATTAGGGCAGCATCCATTTTCCTTCCTGTTTTCCTTTTCCCTCCAATTTTATCCCAAGGCAATTTCTGCGAGCGAGGTTGTGGCGTTGAATAGGGATTTCAGCTTCCATTGCTAAGTGTGCACCAAGCTTCAACTGAGTCCTAATCCAACAGCTTCGCCACATTGATTTGATGCATCTGTTTTACTAACTCTTCTCAAGCTGCAAAAACTTGCAAAGAAAAGGGGAGGGCTAAAAAAAAAAAGTTAGACTTGCTCCTTCCAATAACATCACCGTTGCTTTCACAATGCAGTCTTATCTAAAAATGATGGTTACCTGGATTAAATTACTTCAAATCAGAATTGAAGTTTAAAAACAAAAAAAGGAAGAAGTGACTGTTTATGCACAAGTTTATCTGGCCCAAAGTCTAAAATGACTTTCATGTACATTTAAATGTTATAAAATTAATTAATGCAACCATTACTATTTATAAATGTAACTTTTCGTTTCACATTAAAACTTACAAACCCCAACATTTTTTTGAAAAAATCATTGCGGGCTGAAGCTAAAATTTTCAAAGACCACATATAATACCCAAGGGTATTGATTATTCCCTGCTGGTACAAAAAAGGGAGACAAATAATGACTCCTTTACCCTCCTCAGTCCTTTGAAATGAGCTGCCTCCAACTTCCTGGTTTTTAGGAAAACCTTTAAAAACTTTCTGACCCTGCAGAGTGTCTGAGTACCTTGGCTACCTCAATTAGCTTTGCTGAGCTTTTTGGTGCTTTTTAACAGCTACTTTTCTATGGCACTGCATCGTAAAAAAATTGCCTTGAGTCCCTTTGAGGAATGGGTGGTCTCTAAATTATTGCCTAAATAAATAATCGGATCGACATCACTGTGCGAATGATGCAGCTTGCACATCCGCATCCATGCTGTGCTCTAAATCCACTTCGCGCCACCTGCACTATGGCGTTATAACTCACCCCGCTGTCGTTTTGATGTCACCGGGATTTGCAAGGGTGGCCTGCGCTTTGGTTTTTAGACGTAACACAGAACTGTTGCATCAAGGATTCCCCCCCCCCTCCGATCCATAGATTATTGCAAGGATGTTTTTTAACCTAAAGTTCCCAGTAGTGGAAATGGGAGGAACAGCTAGCGGGATGAATGCAGCGAGGGCTGAAAGGGTAGGAAGAAAGAGTTAACTTTATCCATCCCAATAGCTCCAGCCAAACAGGGAAGTAGCCTTCCCCCATCTGCTGTTCAAAGCAGATTAAGGAAATATCAAACCTAACCACATAGTTTGGCTTTGTATCTCTTAAAAAAAACAAAAAACAGAAACAGTCCTTCCAATCAAAACTTGAGGGTTTCATCTCCCAAACAGCTTTAGGTTGTCCTTTTTTTTAAAAAAAAAGGGAGGCACTATAGCTCTGTTGTGGAATTGAGTTAAACTTCTCTTATGGGAAAACACCTGGACGTGTGCATTCAGACACCCAGGGAACACTTTTAAATGCCTCCTTTCCTCCCAAAGGAAGCTCTCTTCAGGATGCCCACTCTCCTTTTGAGTGCTGGCGGATACGCGGCTCCTGATTGCGGCCTAACTCTGTGCTTTTCTTCTCACGGTCTCTGTAAGACGATGCACTGGACCGACACAATTTTCTATGTCCTTTTAGGAAGGAGAATTCTATTAAGTTCTCGTTCTCGCATACAAAGTATTTTTGAACTACTTTGCCTCATGCCCCAATCCTTCCTGTCAGTATTGTCTAGTGTGGAGTTCTTCTGCAATGCTGGGCTGGCCTCACAAGTAATTTAAAAAAATAAATTCAATAAAAATACACAAATACTTGAGAGGTGAGTCATGGAATGGATTGCAATCTTGTTCATTCATTCATTCATTCATTCATTCATTCATTCATTCATCATTCATTCATTCAGTATAGCTGCCCATCTCAACAAGTAAATCTTAAAATAAAAACTATTCACATCACAAATATAAAAATTAGAATACAATGGCAGCCAAGGAAGACATCACTATTGACAGTTAGCAGAGCCAGTAGATGGGTTCCTTCATGCATTTTGAGGCCCCAGGTTTGGGCCAAAAGCCACCAAGGTCTTTAGGGCCTTATAAAAGGCCAGAAGAGTCAGGGCCATCCCGATCTCCAGAGGAAGAATATTCCCTAGGGCTGATGCGCCACCACAAAAGGCACAGTGCTGGATCCCACCAATTGGCATTCCTTGGCTGGTGAGACCTGGAACATGCCATCCTGCTGGGCCACATTGGACAGACAAAAACAACGGAGGGAACTATGAAGGCCTTTAAAGGTGACAACCCACATTTTGAGCTGCACCCAGAAGCACACTGACAACAGAATAGTGCTGGTGTATGTGCCAAATCATCAGCACTAAGGGCTATCCATACAGCTGCATTCCGCATCAGTTGAAACTTCTGAATGCTCTTCAAGGGCAGCCCCGTGTGGACTGTGTTGCAGCAGTCCAAGCATGAATGACAGCGACCTGAGTTTTGTTTTCTCATCTTTGACAATGCTACATTTTGAATATCGGTGGCAAGATGAATCTCCGGCTTACATCTTAAGAACGCTCAAAAACAATATATACTCCAGTTTTATTGATTGTGCAGAATTAAAGGAAGACTTGGGTCCTTCCTGCTGAAATTAAAAGCATACAACGTTGGCCAGATTGATCAAAACATCATATATGACAGCAAGTATTAGCAGCCACTTATATGCCCAATATCGCCAAAGCAGACTTGGGATATGAAGAATAAGTCCAGTTGTGTCTTAACAAACTGAGGTTTAAAATCCTTGATCACAGAGATACGTTTCAGAATGGTTAATTTTCACTTTTACAAATATTTATCTCTGGACCAAAAAGAAGCTGCTAAACAGGGCTATTTGTGAAGGTTAATTGTCTAAAATTGCAAAGAAAGGGACACACTGAACATTGTACACTTAATATTTTAAACTGCATTGTATTCTACTCTCACTCCTGTTTCTTTCTGCACACACACACACGTGGAACAAAATGCCTGCCTACTCTTCCACCAACATCTCCTGTTTGCCTCATCAAGGATGCTTTTTCTCCTTCATGCTCCATCTCCATCTCACTCCAGTAGCTTCTACTTCATGATTTCCAACGTGATTAACCTTGAGGTTGTCTTATTTGGAACTCAAAGACGGACGATGGTAGGACAGGCAGACAAAGAGGCAAGCCAACGACCTGTGCCTACCTACTTACCCATGGCTAGCTGAACCAGGGCCAGCTGGATTACAGGTTCTCAGGTTAACCTCTGAGTTTGAACAACACCTTGAAGAATCTAGCAACTATCCAACTGGGTTTGTACAGGCTGGTTTGCAGGTTACGAAGTTATGTGAACATAATCATAGTGCTGTGATGGCGAACCTATGGCAAATGTGCTGGAAGTGGCACGCAGAGCCGTTTCTGCCGGCATGTGAGCCGTCGCCTGGAACAGGTGCATGGAGGGTCGCATGTGCATACTCAGAGGTGTGTGGTGCGTGCAGAGTGGGTGTGTTTGTCCACACATGCACAGAGGGCGGGGGGGGGGGGCATCGCATGAGCATTGCATTATGGGTGCACACGCACTTATGGCACGCGATGGCGAAAAGGTTAGCCATCACGGCCATAGTGTTTGATATGCCCTGCTCTACGTTTCCCTACAACCGAAGTCTCTCTGCCACACTCACTGTGTACATGTTACTGTGGATCAGATTGATGTATTTATAACCCACCTTTCATTTGGGAACCACACAAGTAGTCATTGACTTACAGCCATTCATTTGGTGAATATCCGAAGTCACAACGGCACTGAAAAAAGGGACTTGTGACCTTTCCTCACACTTACAACCGTCGCAGCCTCCCCCACGGGCTTGGCGACAGGCACGTATCTACAATAGGTGGCAGCATCCCAGGGTCATGTGATCACGATTTGTGGACCTTCCCCACTTGGCTTCTGCCTGGCAAAGTCAATGGCAGAAACTCGATTCGCTGAATGACCATGTGGTTCGCTTAACAACTGCAGGGATTCACCTAACAACCATGCCCCCCCCCAAAAAAAAGTTTGTAAAATTGGACACAACTGTCTTTAACAATCACCTTGCTTAGCAATGGAAATTCTGGTCTCAATTGTGGTCAATAAGTCAAGGACTACCCAAACAGGGAGATACAATCAAGATCAAGGGAGGTACTAATACCGCTCTATAAAGCCTTAGTAAGTCCACACCGAGAGTACTGCATCCAGTTTTGGTCACCACCCTGTGAAAAAGATGCTGAGACTTTGGGAAGAGTGCAGAGAAGAGCAACCGGGATGATTAGGGGACTGGAGGCTAAAACATATGAAGAACAGTTGCAGGAACTGGGTTTGTCTAGTCTAGGGAAGAGAAGGACCAGGGGGGACAGGATAGCAGCCTTCCAATATTTGAGGGGCTGCCACAGAGAGGAGGAGGGGGGGTCAAGCTATTTTCTAAAGCATGCGAAGGCCAGACAAGGAATAATGGATGGAAACTGAAGAAGGAGAGATTTAACCTGGAAACAAGGAGAAACTTTCTGAAGTGAGAACAATCAACCCATGGAACAGAAGTTGCCTTTGGAAGTTGTGGGAGCACCATCACTTGAGACTTTCAAAAAGAGATTGGACTGACATTTGTCAGAAATGGTGTAGGGTCTCCCACTTGGGCAGGGGGTTGGACTAGATGACCTACAAGGTCCCTTCCAACTCTGATTATCTGTTATATATGTTACAGGGAGATTCCTCCTCTTATTTTCTCTACAACAGTTCCTGTGAAGTAGGTCACCCTGAGAGTATGCGGCTGGCCCAAACTCTCCCAGGAGGGGGGTAAAGTGACTGAGGATGGGGTCCCTGTGCCAGTTTGACACCTTTGACACCACAACAGAATGGCTCTCTTTTATGTCAAAACATTTAACCTCTCAGAATTTATATATGGACCAGCTAGTGCAGGGGTGTCCAACCTTGGCAACTTTAAGACTTGTGGACTTCAACTCCCAGAATTCCTCAGCCAGCATAGCTGGCTGAGGAATTCTGGGAGTTGAAGTCCACAAGTCTTAAAGTTGCCAAGGTTGGACACCCCTGAGCTAGTGTGAATTTATTTGTCTATTCTTCTCTCGCGCAGGTGTATACACCCAACTACTTTTTGAGAAGCACCTGCAAACTTCACTTCGATAAGGTTTGGGAAATTAAACAGACCATCCTCTGCTTGGGATTTCCCTGCTTCGAAGGCCAGAAACGCAGAATTTAACCGACTCTCATCGACGTCTTTTGAAAACACAAGGGGCAAAGCGCATGTGAAAAACATTTTAATGAGAAGTTCCCCATTAAGATAGCATCGCCAATTTTCGGAAAAAGTAGAGTTTATTTGGGCAAAAATGAGAGAACGAGGGGAGGCGAGGATCACACACGGAGAACACAGCAAGAAATTGTGTGCCAAAAGATCCTCAATTATGGCTGGCTCTCTCGCTCTGTCTCCTACAGACACACACACATACAGAGAGAGGCAGAGAGAGACAGACAGGCAGAGACACAGACAGACAGACAGACAGAGAGACAGACAGAGAGAGACAGAGAGAGAGAGAGAGAGACAGGGAGACAGGGAGACAGGGAGACAGAAACAGAAAGAGAGACAGACACAGAGAGAGAGACAGAGAGACAGAGACAGAGAGAGGCAGAGACAGAGAGACAGAAACAGAGAGAGAGAGACAGAGAGAGAGAGAGAGAGAGAGAGAGAGAGAGAGAGACAGAAACAGAGAGAGAGAGACAGAGAGACACAGAGAGAGAGAGAGAGACAGAAACAAAGAGAGAGAGACACAGAGACACAGAGAGACACACAAAGAGAGACAGAGAGAGACAGACAGAGAGACAGAGACAGACAGACAGGGACAGACAGACAGAGAGAGGCAGAGAGAGAGAGAGAGAGACAGAAACAGAGAGAGAGACAGAGAGACACAGACAGAGACAGAAAGAGAGACAGACACAGAGAGAAACAGAGAGACACAGAGAGAGAGAGACAGACCCACAGAGACAGACAGACAGATAGACAGAGAGGGACAGAGACAGACAGAGACCACTGCAGATAGGGATGGGCACAGGGGGGACAGGAAAACTGGATGCACACTGAAAACACATCTGTGCTTCATTCCTGTCATTCCTGATTTGCCAAAGCACACACATGGGAGCCCCAGAAGTCAAATCACAAGGAAGGAAAAAAGAACATTACTGGAAGAAAGAAACACAGGGCAGGGTGGGGAAGAAAGAACATACCTTAAACATGGTACAGATATTCCTCAGACTTACCATCATTCATTTAATGACTGTTCAAAGGTTACAACACTGAAAAAAACTGACTTATGATTGTTTTTCCACACTTACAACCATTGCATCATTCCCCCCCCTGGTCACGTGACCAAAATCCAGGTGCTTGGCTGCTAGTTCAATATTTATGACCATTGCAGTGTCCTCTGGGGTCAATGAGGAAGCCAGATTCACTTAACAACCGGGTTACTAACTTCACAATTGCTGCGGTTCGCTTATACAAGCAGTGGCGGGAAAGGTCGTAACAAGGGGCAAAGCTCACTTAACAGTGGTCTCGCTTAGCAACAGAAATTTTGGGCACCATTGTGGTTGTAAGTCGAGGACTACCTGTATAATGAGGAGGAGGAGCAAAGAGGAAAGTTGACGAAGCCATTAAGGGGAGATTCTTCTAAAACAGGTTTTAAATTTAATCTGACGAGCTTCTCCCAAGAATCACTTAAAAATGCTGTGATGGGAGCGGGGGAGAAGCTTGGAGGCACAGACAGTCCCCAACAGCTCAAGATCTCTGTTGCTAAGTAGTTAAGTGAATTTTACCTCCTTTTATGATCCTTTTATGAGGGTCATCTTAGCATCTTTGACTAGTCCAGTGGTGGCTAACCTTTTTGGGCTCCTGTGCCAAAAATTGCACATGCGCCAGCGCACACGCACTCACATGCCAGCACCCAGAATGAAATGTGCAGCCCCCCCTCCCCACGCTCCCTGCACATTCTCGCACAACACCCCCCCCCGCCACTCCCTTACCTGCACTGCGCCTCACAGATGATTTTTCGGTGGGATTGAGGCCATTTTCGGCCTCCCAGAGGCTTGGGAAAAGCCTCTGCAAGGGTTTTCAGGGCGAATTATAGGCCCGTTTCGTCAATTCCGGTATTACAGGAAGTGATGAAACAGGCCTATAATTCGTCCTGAAAAGCCTTCCAGCCTCTGGGAGGCCGAAAAAGGCCTCAAACCAATCGGAAAAAAAATCAGCTGTGAGGCGCACGCATGCGCAGTGAGGTAAGTTTGCCTGCTGCTCGCGTGCCAGCACAAGTGGCTCTGGTTCGCCATCACGGGACTAGTCTGTACAAGTAGTCCTCGACTTACAACCATTCATTTTAGTGACCATTCAAAGTTACAACGGCACTGAAAATAGTGACTTGTGACCATTTTTCACACTTATGACCATTGCTGCATCCCATGATCAGGTGATTGACATTCAGATGCTTGACACCTGACTCACATTTATGACAGTTGCACTATCCCAGGGTTCATCTGGTCCCCTTTTGCGACCTTCTGACGAGCACAGTCTATGGGGAAGCCAGATTCATTTAACAACCGGATTGCTAATTTAACCACTGCAGTGGTTCGCTTAACAGCGGTGGCGAGAAAGCTCATAAAATGGGGAAAAGCTCATTTAACAGCTGTCTCACTTAGCAACAGAAATTTTGGGCTCCATTGTGGTCGTAACCAGATTCACTCAACAACCGTGTTCCTAATTTAACCACTGCAGTGATTCACTTAACAAACGTGGCAAAGGAAGGTCCTAAAATGGGGCAAAACTTCTCATTTACCAACATAAATTCTGGGCTCAGTTGTGGTCGTGACCTGGATTCGAATTGTCAAGAACACTTCACTCTCTAGACCTTCCCCTGCAGATCCACTCTGTTACAATGCTGCCTTTTTTTGTTTTTAAACAAAATGCTTTTTTTATTTTTTTATTTACTGTTTTTAAGCATTTCTGGGTTTGTTGTGAAAGGGTTTATTGAACGCTGTTTAAAAATTCTACTCTTGTAAATCACTCTGGGCACCTCTGGGAACAGAGCGGAATAGAAGTAAAATAAGTTTGTAAAATAAACAATAATTACAAATTCTTCCCTCCTGGCTTTTGGAAAAGGAGTGGACATGAACCACAAAGGAAAAAGGGAAACAAACAAGCTTCAATAGTCATCGTCTAAACCAGATGGCTGGGGAATTCTGGGAGTTGAAGTCCGCCAGGCTTAAAGTGGCCAAGGTTGGAGACCCCTGGTCTAAACACAGTCCTCAACCTACAGCCATTCACTTAGTGACCTTTAAAACTATAACAGCACTGAAAAAAGTGACTTATGACCAGTCCTCACACTTATAACCATTGCAGCATTCCCCACTGTCACATGATCAAAATCCCAGCACTTAGCAACTGGCATGAATGTACAATGGTTACAGGGCCCAGGGCCATGGGATCAATATTTGGGACCTTCCAAGCCAGCTTTGACCAGCAAAGTCAAGGAGGGAAGGGGGTTCACTTAATGACCCTTTGAATCATTTAACAACTGCAGTGATTCACTTAACAACGGGACCAAAAGCAGTAATACAAATCAGGTGTCACTCACTTAACAACTGCCCCGCTTAGTAATAGAAATTCTGGTCCCAACTGCGAGGACTACTTTTAATAAGTTTTAAAAGTTTAATAAGTGGGGGACTGTAGTAACAACAAAAGAAAATAATACGCAGGTTCTTAGAAAAAGTCTGAACAAAGCTGAATACCGTACATATAAATACCCACAAAAACTTAAAAAAACATACACACACACACACACGTATATACACACACACACATATATAATTTTCATTCAAAGAATATATATATATATATATATATATATATGTTTTCTTAAGTTTTCGGGTACTTACATGTATGGTGTTCGGCTTGGTTCTGGTATTTTCCCACGTCATTGTAGTTCTTTAAAGAACTACAACTTTAAAGCTACAACTTTAAAAGAACTACAATGACGTGGGAAAATACCGAACTAAGTCGAACACCATATATATATATATATATATATATATATATATATATATATATATATATATATATATATATATATATATATATATATATATATATAATCTATATATATATCTGTATGTGTGTGTGTATATACGTCTGTCATCTGCAGGGATCATAAAGTTCTTCTCAAAAGTTGGCTTGTTTAGAACGCTATTTGCATCTCTTTTAAAAAAAAACTTTGGGGAGGAAGCATTACTCGATAAAGCTGGATCTTTGCTCGGTGACAGACTGATCAGAAGATGTTCTAGTTTCTTTGCAGTATCATCCCACAAAAAGAGATGAAAGAAGCAACAGGAAACCTTCTACCTGCACAAGCTGGCCTTTGCCAACCTAGTGTCCTCCCAAACAGATTCAATTTCACCGCCCCAGAATCCTAAAACATCATCATGAACAGTGGCTAGGCTTGTTAGAAATAAGCACTGATGGGGGGGCAGAGGGACAGACACACACACACACACACACACACATATACACAGAAAGAGAAAGAGGGAGAGAGGGAGGAAGGAGAGACAGAGAGGAAGAGAGAGAGGGAAAGAGAGAGGGGGAAGAGAGAGGGAGAAAGAGAGACATACACAGAGAGAGACAGAGAGAGAGAGAAAGAGAGAGAGAGAGAGAGAGAGACAGACAGACAGAGATATGGAGGAGAGAGAGAGATAGGGAGGAGAGAGAGGAAGAGAGAGAGAGAGGAAGACAGAGGAGGGGAAGAAAGAGGGAGAGAGACAGATAGGGAGGAGAAAGAGACAGAGACATACACATAGAGAGACAGACACAGAGAGAGACACAGACAGACAGAGACATGGAGGAGAGGGACGGAGGGAGGGAAAGAGAGAGAGAGACCAGAGAGAAGAGAGAGAGAAAGATGGGGGGGAAAAAATACTCATTAAGTGTTCAAACCAATGTGGCCTCTGCAGTGCTGCAAGAGAGTGCATAGAGGGCCTATCTTGCACACAGCAACTATTTTAACCTGATGGCTCACCGCAGATGTGCCTCCAGGTTCTAACATATTGAAAAAATGAAACCCACTCCCCACAGGATGTGGGCTAAGAACAGGGTCTGTGAATGACTTAGTGCTCGTCTTAAAGCGCTTTCAAAACTTGGCAGGGCCATTTGATCAGATCAGGGAGGGAGGGATTAGTGTGTGGTGCGAATCAGAAACTGGAGTCAACTAAAGCAGCAGATATTAAGAGTTAGTTAGCCAGAGGGATGCTGTCTTGATTGGGGCTCAAACAGTCCCCGTTGGCATCTTTCCTAGGAATTAACTACCTTTCATTCTTCCAAGATTGCAAGTCTAGGACTGCTGACTCTATCACTGTTCTGATTTCCATCTTCCACAGCCCCACGTGGGTGGAACCAGAAGAAAAAGAGGAGGATGGGTCAGGTATCTTCTCCAACCTGCCCAAAGTAATGTTGATCCCAATCATACAGGCACAGAAGAGGCTGTACTTCCTGAGAATGCTCAGGAAGATAAATCTATCTCAGCATCTACTTCTGTCCTACTACCGCAGCACCATTGAGAGTGTCCTGACATACGACATTCTTGCATGGTATGGGAGCAGCTCTGTAGCGGACAAAAAATGATTCTACAGAGAATCATTAAAACTGCTCAGAATATCATTGGGCTCCAGCTACCAGCCCTGGACGACATCTTTGCATCTCGCTGTTTGAGGAAGTTGCACAACATTCTCAGACACTCTTCCCATCCTGCTCACAATCTTTGTGAACTGTTGCCTTTTGGCAGAAGATGCAGGACAATTAAAACTTCAAACCTGAACAGTTTTTAATCCCAGGGTTATAATTGCACTTAACAATGAATTTAAGGACCACCATCAGTGAGCTGTTGGACAGTATTACTTGGTCTGTTGTGGGAATGCTTGTGTGTGTTTTAGGGGGCAAGGAATTTTGGCGGGTGGGGGGTGTTTGGGGATTGTCATGTGTGTGCGCGTGTTGGGTCTGTTCTCTGGGTGTTATGTGAATTTCGTTGTATGTGTATACTGTGTATATACGTACAATGACAATAAAGTATTATTATTACTTCACTAAAAAAAAAGAGATTCTAGTGAAAGAATTTATCCCGCTGGTTGGGAGAACTATCAAAACAGTGTAGAAAGGACCCAGACATTGTGTGTTGTGTACCATTAGGATCTCTGGAGTCATTCATGGCGGGTGGAAAAGGAGCATGACTTGGGTCACCACCTTCTATTCTCGAATCCTATTAGAAGGAATGTAGCAGAAGATCTTGGTCAAATCCTTGGGTAGCAGAAGAATTACACAGCAAAAGGATCGAGGAGAAAGTCATATCCCCCACCAACACTGTCAAGGCAAGATACTGTAGATCAGGGTGTCCAACCTTGGCAACTTAAGACTTGTGGACTTCAACTCCCAGAATTCCTCAGCCAGCAAAGCTGGCTGAGGAATTCTGGGAGTTGAAGTCCACAAGTCTTAAAGTTGCCAAGGTTGGACACCCCTGCTGTAGATAAACAGGGAGCAAACTCCGCACTCATTAGCATAGATGATGTTAACTAGACAGGGAATAGAATAGAATAGAATAGAATAGAATAGAATAGAATAGAATAGAATAGAATAGAATAGAATACTTTATTGGCCAAGTGTGATTGGACACACAAGGAATCTGTCTTGGTGTAAATACTCTCAGTATACATAAAAGAAAAGATACATTCATTAAGAATCAAGAATCATAATGTACAACACTTAATGATAGTCATAGGGTACAATCAGCAATCAAATCATACTAGGAAACAGTCAATATAACGTCTGCAAGCAAACCATCAAGCTCAGAGCACCAAGGACTTCACAGTTGAACCCTGAGCTAAGCTACTCTCTTCTATTGGGGTTAAAATCATCTCAGGTTTTAGAGCTGTGAAAGAACTCCATTCAGATCCGGTTGTTCCAGAAAGAAAGTACACCTCCCACCACTTTTAACCTCCATGCCCGCAGGAGATTAATCAATCGCTACTCTTCATTCCAAGATAAGGGTAAACTCCAGGAGTGAGAAAAGCCAGAGTAAGAATTCTCTCTCATCCTATTCGTGCCCCAAATTCCACATTTAATTCCTACCCCTTCAGTCCAAGGGCGCTTTGCAGCCTTTTTGACTTTTTAAAACTGATTGACCCAAGGCCCTCCTTCCATCTGGATAGAGGTATTACCTGCAACATCCTTTTAAATAAACAACAAATCAGGTAGAGTTAGAACAGGGGTTTCCAAACCGGGCAACTTTTAAGACTTGTGGACTTCAACTCCCAGAATTCTCTATGTTATGCTATGCTGGCTGGAGAATTCTGGGAGTTGAAGTTCACAAGTCTTAAAATTGCCAAGTTTGGAGACCTCCGAGTTAGAACATCTCACTGTTTGGATAAAAATTATTGTCTTTCTTTACTTTATGATTCACACTGGGCTGATCACTGATATTGGTATATGGCTTGGATTTTACCAATGACCTACAGTTTTTAAAACAGTGTAAGGTACTTTGTTATGTAAAAATAATCAATGAAATATTGACAGTTCTTATCTAACCAATTCAGTCCTTTTTAACGCTGTGACGATTGTAAATTCCGTTTATTCACTCTCTGCATTTCTTTCCTTGCCTTTCTTTTGTACCTTTCATTTTGGGGAGGGGAGGTTCTTTCCTTTCTCTCCCCCCCCCTTTTTTTTTTGCTCAAAAAGGTTGACCTAAAATATAATTCTAAAAAAGAGGGGGGAAAGGGAGAAGAGATGGCTGTTTGAGTGGGATGGGACTCTGGCACCATCTTTGCATGTCTTCCTCTTCTCCTGCCTACAAATTTAAATGCTCTGCAATTGTGCGACAAACTGAGCCCAATTGCTGGGCTGTGGAGGAGTCCATCCCAATTCACAGCTCTCCTTCCACCAGCCTGAAATGCAACTGCGGCTTTCTCTTACAACAAAATGTTGCTCAACCTGGGTTACTAACAGGTCGGAGAGCCTCTTCCCTTCCTGATTATGATAATTATCTTCTTCTCTTCCTTATTAGCCTTTAATTTTAAAAATCCTTCCCCAGTGCTGTCCCAGAAGAAATCTGCAGGATCAATGGAGGAGGGAATTTCCGAAAAGATTGGCTTAGGTAGAAAGAAAGAAAAAAAACACCAGATTTTTACACACTTTTTCACACCGCCTGCAGTTGTTTAAATCACAAAGCTGGTCTAATTGGGATTGTTTTCCTTTGCTTTGTCTCCTTACAGTCATGGATTTCTAAAAGCAGCCACGCCCAGACGTATATTCTTACAGTGAAGATGGGATACGTAGTCCCACCCATCTAAGAAAAGCCACCCACTGACAGGCACCATCTTCCTTGGCTCCATCTCCTTGCAATCATGGTTTTCGGTTGCAGGAATTGTGTATCTCTAGTTTAAGGGAGAGAAGCCCTAGGATTGCCACAAAGAAGAGGGAGTCAACCAGTGGTGGGATTTAAATGTTTTTACTACCGGTTCTGTGGGCGTGGCTTGGTGGGTGTGACAGGGGAAGGATATTGTAAAATCACCAGTCAGAGGTGGCATTTGCCGGTTCTCCGAACTACTCCGAATTTCCGCTACCGGTTCTTCAGAACTGGTCAGAACCTGCCGAATACCACCTCTGGAGTCAACCCATTCTCCAAAACACCTGAAGGAAGGACAAGAAGCAATGGAGGGTAACCAAACAAGGAGAGGACCAACCTAAAACCAAGGTGAAATTTCCTGATGGAAGAATTAACAACTTGTTTACAGAAGTTGTGGATGCTCCAACACTGGAGATTTTTAAAGACAGCCATTTGTCTGGAATGGTGTTAAGTTCTCCTGTTCGAGTAGAGGCTGGAATAGGAGATCTTCAAGGTCCCTTCCAACTCGGTTACTCAACAAGCAGCTGTGTCTGGAACTGCATTCATATGGGGATAATGGGATACGTAGTCCTGCCTCTTTAAGGAAAGATGCCCACGTAAGGAAGGCTAGCTACCGGTAAACCACTTCAGGATTTGCACCAATGCCCTGGAGACCCACTTCCTCCTGTATTTTGCACCCTTTATTCCTCCACCCACCCCAGCTGCACCTCTCTCTAATGATGCTGCATTTGAAAAGAGGGTAGGTCACCCAAGTGGCTGTTTATGTTCAAGAAAAAGGTAGCAATTACTCCTGAAGTCCAAAACAGTCTGCTGTGCCTCTTTAACGCCAATTTCCCAGGAATGCTTTGAACTAAAGCTATCGGATTTCACACCGGCCTCCAACTGGAGAAGAAATGGTTTGGGGTCTTTGTCATAGAAAATCCAGCCATTCGTTGTGCTGTTCCAGCTTGAGCCGAAAAGGAGGTGGCTTTATAATACACCTCGCGCCCCCCCCAAAAAAAAACAACCCAGCGCCAGGTTAACCTTGAAGTCTCCTCTCTCTGCAAAGAAAAAAATATTGATGAATTTGAGGGAAAGTTTTGCTCTCGGTGACCTCTCCCTTGCAAAGGGTGCTTAGCCAAGATAAGGAGTGCCCGCTTTGTCGAGGCACCTATGCTGGGGAAAAACTTTTTTTTTTTTTTGGCAGAACCGTGGGATACAATGCTGCCATGTTTTTGGAAGGCCTTTTGTAAAAGTCGGTAGTCCAACAGCTATTTTTCAGGGGATTGTTATTAACGCACTAGGTTTTTCTTTTGCAAAATACAACACCTTAAAACGGCTTTGGCATGGACCGAAAGGAGAAGCGGCCTCTACCTATGAACACATGAAATGATTTTTTTAAAAAAAGAAGAAGAATTCTTTGCACAGCACTCCCTGATCTTGACCGGTCTGCTTGAAGCAAATTCTGCTGGAGATCTGGTTTGTCAGCTCTGCCCGGGATGGGTTTTCTTTGTGTGCGCAGGCGGGTGGGTGGTTGTGCGCATGGCACAGCTGGGAACCCCCGAGGCCCCAACCCAACCCCTCCGTTCACATTCACGGCTGTCCTGTACTCATTCGGTTCCACATTCTTTCCTTTTGCTTTGGGAATTATCCAGAGCCTCTGTTCTCAAGAGCCAGCTTGGCATCGTGGGATGGGGCTTCCCAGAATGCACTGCAAAGGTGCGCAGCAAACAAAGGAACGACAGCCAAAAGAGTCCACAGCTGGACTCTGCAGGCCCTGACCCAAGACGAGCACCAAAGTCCCAGCAGCTGCCTCCTAGTGGAGAAAACATCCGTTCCCAGATAAAGTCTGCAGAGAGAAGGTAGCATTTCAAATGAAGGGCAGGTGATCAAAACTTGCCTCGTCCAAAGTGTACAAAGTTAGCACCCGCCCCTCTCCTAGAAGAATGAAGTATTTTGAGAAATATTTTAAAAAGGCAGGTTAAATTATTTCCCCTAAAAGAGAAATTAAAAAAAATCTTAAGGGAGACAGAAACTCAAGAGCTTCAGCTTCCTGCCCTCAGCAGATATCTGGTGCCCAATGAGCAGGACTGGGCCAGCCTATCTACAAGACAATTAGACCTTCAGCTCCAAGGTGATGGGATTAAGACATGACCCTCCAGGACATAATAGGATTATCTAGCAGCAGAGCTCACCGCATTGCAAAATCACCTGGGGACACTACATCACCCTCTAGGCTTCCACCAAACTTCTCAGACAACCTACAGGGTTGGCTATGACACCTACAACAGCTGGGGTTGTGCAGCGGTCATAAGTGTGAGGACCAAGTGAAAGTTAACTTTTCGGTGCCGTCATGATTCCAAATGGCTGCTAAACAAACGGCCACAAGTTATTGACTACCTGCGCCCCTATGTTGGGGTGAAGGGTGTGCGTAACACAACCCACGTGTTACGGGCATGCTTCCAAAGATATTCTTCTGCAGCTTCACAAGACCCAGATACCAAAAGCAAATCCTGATCAAAACTGCTTAGCTTAGCTGGTATTTTAGAGACAGCCCCAACTTGCTTCTAACCAGGAAATCTTTCGGCCACACATGGAAAGAGATCCTTGGATTCAGATTGCAGCTAAAGCACATCTTATCTGGGGTGTGGGAGTCCTATGCCATTCAAAAATCCAGAAAACACAATCCCTCTCCCCCACGCCAATAATGAGCGAGCTTGCAAATGGCATCTTAGTGATGCTACTTGCTTCAACAGGCTGAATCTTTCAATTAAGATATCAAATGCTCGTGTGACTCTGGCAGCCCGACTTATCCATCATGGAATCGGCTCCTCTACCGATTCAGGGTAATTTTCTATCATTTATCCCTCTTTCGTCTCACACAGTCTTCCTGGGGTGGTTATAATTCTTCCCATTAGGCACAATAAAATAAAATGGTTCTCTTAAGCGACTGCCCGTCAATTGTGCTGGCCAGCTAGCGACATGGGGGAGAGGGGGGAGTCTGTACATCTACTATAAAAAAAATAAGCATTTTGTTTAGGTTCTGCACCAGGTTGTTTTATTTTTATATTCATATTCAGCAGGGACCTTTCATTGCATGGGATAGTTCAACTCTGGGAAACCCCATTTCAAAGCAAGCTATGCTATTCCCCAAAACAACGTGGCAGAAACTAACATAGCTGTTAATTTCTTCACACCTACCTTTGAAGGTCCAATCAGCTGATGACTTTCCACCCCAGATCTGAAAGTTCTTAAAGGTTCAGCATAAAAACCAGGATCACCCAGGTTCCTCCAGGGGAAGAAAGGCTAAAACTCCCAGAATTCTCAGCCAGCAAAGTCGACACCTGGAAAGTCCCACCTTAAGCAAAGCTGGTGTAAAGTATGTTACCAAGCTGGCTGCCTGCAGTAAAATCTCAGGTTGACAATCTTAGAAACTGGTGGCTTTGGGCCACTGTCTAGATTTGGAAGCGAAATAGAGTTGGCACAGGTTACAAATTGGAAGGGTAAGCTCCAGGAAGTTCCAAGGTTTAGGTTAGACTGGGAAGGTGAAAACACATCCCAGAAGCAAACAATGGCAAAATATTTTCTTATTGCTGTCAAGAAAACACATGGACATGCTCTTGTAGCCATCAGGATTTGGGGGAGTCTTTACCTTTATACGTTATCTGTTCAGGTAGATCTTGACATGCAACAGTTCATTTAATGACCGTTCAAATAGAATAGAATAGAATAGAATAGAATAGAATAGAATAGAATAGAATAGAATAGAATAACAGAGTTGGAAGGGACCTTGGAGGTCTTCTAGTCCAACCCCCTGCTTAGGCAGAAAAGCCTACATCACTTCAGACCAATAGTTGTCCAACATCTTTTTAAAAACTTCCAGTGTTGGAGCATTCACAACTCCTGGAGGCAAGTTGTTCCACTGATTAATTGTTCTAACTGTCAGGGAATTTCTCCTTAGTTCTAGGTTGCTTCTTTCCTTGATTAGTTTCCACCCTTTGCTTCTTGTCCTGCCCTCAGGGGCTTTGGAGAATAGCTTGACTCCCTCTTCTTTGGGGCAGCCCCTGAGATATTGGAGCACTGCTATCATGTCACCCCTAGTCCTTCTTTTCATTAGACCAGACATACCCAATTCGTTCTTCATATGTTTTAGCCTCCAGTCCCCTAATCATCTTTGTTGCTCTTCCCTGCACTCAAAGTTACAAAGGCATTGAAAAAAGTGACATGCCCGTTTTTCACACTTACGACCGTTGTAGCATCCCCATGGTCACATGATCAAAATTCGGATGCTTGGCAGCTGGCACATACTTATGATAGTTGCAGCATCCTGGAGACATGTGATCCGTTTTTGCATCCTTCTGACAAGCAAAGTCAATGGGGAAGCCAGATTTATTTAACCCTTGTGTTAACAACTTAACAATGCCAGTGATTCACTTAACAACTGTGGCAAGAAAGGCCATAAAATGGGACAAAGCTCACTTGTCTCATTTAGCAACATAAATTTTGGGCTCAACTGTGGTAAGTCGAGGACTACCTGTTTGTACAGCCTTCACTGTGTGAAGAATTATCTGCAGGAACCTTTCGTACTTACAACTCTGAAGGGCACATTTATTTTATTTACATGCATAAAAAGTTTCACATGCATACACCATCAATTACTGAAGTTCACATCATAAGAAAATGTAAGCCAATAATAATACCAATTGCTTAAGAATCAATACTTTTAAACAATGTACTTCAGTGAGTGGGGGGTGTTTAAACAAAAATTGTGGTTGCTGGTTTAAAAGGGATTGCTTGTATACAGATATGGTGGCTGCAAAACAGACCACTGTTGTTTCAAAATATAGATAGTCCTTGTTTAGCGGCCATTCACAGGTGATGATAAAGTATCTTTGTGACCAATACCTGCATTTACAATTTTCGCAGGTCTGTAAAACAAAAGAAAACTGAAGGAAGATCATAAGCACAATTATGATTTTACTTAGTGACTGCTTTGTTTAACAACCCAGTTCCTGGTCCCAATTATGGTGATTAAATGAGGACTATCTGTAAAGGGAAAATAGCATTTGAAGAACTTAGTTATAAGTAAGGTATACGATGGGGGCCTATGAGAAGAACTGTCGGATATTAAGAAAGATTCCCTTAGCTGCTAGGCGCTGATCTTATTTATTATTTTATTTCCTGGCATCCCTAAGGACTAGATACTTGGTTTTAGGAGAAAAATGGGGAAAATATCATTCATGGGTGCATGCAATCCAATGAAATGTAGTCTAACTAAATTAAAACAAGCGACTGAAATATAACGGGGTGCAGTTCTCCAATCAACCTTCATCCAACTCTTCTCCCTTTAGTCCTCCCTAATTTTTATTTTCCAAGAAGTGCAACAAAAATCCACACACCTGCCTGAAACTTTGACATTTGATACCATCAGCACACAAAAGCCCCCAAGAGGACAGACATATCTTAACCTTAGCCCACCTGGAGACACTCATCTCAGCAAATGGAACCAGAGCAGAACCATCAGTTCCAAAGTGAGTGGACCATTACCTCCACCTCCTTCTTAAAGTGGCCTGCGGGTACCACCATCATTCATTCATTCATTCATTCATTCATTCATTCATTCATTCACTTTCTATAGTTGCCCAACTCAACCAAGTGACTTTGGGCAGCTTACAGTTCTAAACTTCTAAAACAATTTAAAACACATTAAAACAATATCCACAAAATAAAGAAGTATAAAAGAAGCAACCCTGATGATTAGTCAACTAATAGTAATGCCAAGTAACAGGGCCCTCCACATATCCTGAGCTCCTTATAACCAAGTTTTTAAAGGTTTGCAAAAAGCCAACAGGATTGGGGTCATTCTAATCTCCGAGGAGAGATCAGGGACTACAGCAAAAAAAAAAAAAAAGGGGCCATTTTCTAGTAGTTCCTGCCAGTCGGTACTTTTTGGCTGACGGGATCTGCAGCATGCCCAATCTGCTGGATTTGATCAGATTGGTAGAAACTCTTGGAAAAAGACACGTACGGCTGCAAAGGGGTAATCTGGTCCCAAGTCACGTACTGCTGCAAAGGTGACAATAACACCTTGATTTGCACCTGGAAACATGCTGGCAGCCAATGCCTCTCCTGGAATAGTGGTGTTATATGTGCCTTCTCCCAAATCATGCAACTCCACTGGTCTGCAAGCAACCCCTCCTTAAATGAAATCCCCCCCCCCTCCCAAGCTAAAGGTCCAGAGTAATGTTTTTCTTTTTTAATCAGACATTTCACTCACTGCAATGTGTCGTGCCACAGAAGACCAAGACTTCCCAGGTCTTTTATGTCTGCATCACGACTAGGCAAACTTAAACGTTCAACAGAAGTTTCAAAAGGGAGGAAAATTTCAGAAGGATCCACTTTCCCCTGCTAAACCTTGCTCCCTTTCTGCAATCAGGCCAGCCAAAACAGGTCAGTTGGCAAGCTCTTTTCAATGCTTGGCTGCTTAGAAGTACAGATTTATTTTCCACTAAAGAACTAAAACAGGCCTTGAATTGATATATAACTGGATATGCACTTATTGCACATGCCATGTTTATTACCATGTTTATTACCTAGCGTAGAGGCAGAATATAAATTTAACAAATAAACCAATATGCAGAACCCGCTAGAATTATACAAATCATTCTGTGAATGAAGGCAAACACCAGGGATGAGCTCCAGCAGGAGTCCAAAAGCTCGGAAGACTAAACCTCTGGCCCCGGTGACCAAACCCAGACTGGATCCTGCAAATAATTCAGCCTTTAATATCTGAATGCTGAATTAGCACTTCCTGTAGGATCAGGACTTTCCTCGTACTCCTTCCAATCAAGAGGGGTCACCTTCACCTCATCACAAGTAATATCAAGAAGAGGAAATGAAGACTCTAGAACAGTGTTTCTCAACCTTGGGAAAGTTAAGATGCATGGACTTCAACTCCCAGTATACTTTTAATGCTTGGGTGCCATGCTGGTTGGGGAATTCTGGGAGTGGAAGTCCATATAACTCAGGGGTGTCAAACTCGATTTCATTGAGGGCTGCATCAGGGTTGTGTTCAACTTTGGGGGGCTGGGGTGGGCATGGCCAAGATTGGGTGTGGCCAGCTCAGCTTTACTCGTGTCGGGGTGGTGGTGGTCTGTAGTGGCCTGAACACTCTGCCAGTAAAAACGAGCTCCTGAACTCCATTTTCGGCTGCCATGGCCTCCTGCAACCCTCTTCGTGCAGCCCTCCCAAGCTCCGTTTTTTCTGGCAGAAGCACTGTGGGCCAATCCTTTGTTGTTTTCAGGGTGGCCCCGTGGGCCAGATCTGGCCCCCGGGCCTTGAGTTTGACACCCCTGATATAGTTTAACGTTGCCAAGGCTGAGAAACAGCACTCTAGAATTCAGCCTGCTAACTCATCTAGATCATGCCACGGAAGAGATATCAAACAAAATGAACATCAGTTCCAGTTTGCTACACATACCAAGTCCAAAATGCTGAGACAGACCTCACTCATTTCCCTCTCAGCTGAGCTCAGCAAGGAGAATCCTAGGAGCAAAGTAAATGTTTGCATTCTCCCAAGTAAGTAATTTTAATGATGGATGACTAATTTCTATATGAGGGCTCCTTCCACCCCTCCCAAAAATGGGAGGTCAGTGCTTTTTTCTTTTGCTATAAAAATTTGTAGATAAAGATACTAGCATGTCTACAAAACATTTGTACATAACCCTCACATTTCTTGAGGATTTTGCATATTTATTTATTAGATTTACACCAGGGTGTCCAACCTTGGCAACTTTAAGACTTGTGGACTTCAACTCCCAGAGTTCCTCAGCCAGCAAAGCTGGCTGAGGAACTCTGGGAGTTGAAGTCCACAAGTCTTAAAGTTGCCAAGGTTGGACACCCTGATTTACACCATGCAGGAGTTCAAGACAATGAAAAGTATAGTATCTGCACAAAGCCACGTGCAATGAAATCTGAACAGTTGCTGCAGGTGGGAGGTGGAAAGCCACCAAGCCACCATTCTTTTTGCAAGACCCAATAGCACAATGCTTGGTGAGGCAAAAATTCTCATACTGTACAGGGGGAGAGAGACTGCCAACGAGCCTCATAGAGCTGCAGCATGTAAACCACACTTTCCAAATAAAACACGATTTTAACGGAAACTACTTTTGGTACAGTTTGAAGTATACTGTACTCTGCACCTAAAATGGAAAGATATCATCTCAGTTCGTAAAGATGTTATATAATCACGGAAATCCATATTTTTTTTTAAAAAAAACTGGTTCATGGTTTTTGTATGGAAGCACATTAGGACACTAGTGTGCAATTACAACTTTGCACTGTTATCCCTACTTTTTACCTGTTCCCTTTGCCCATTCCCCTTATCACCTCTTTCTCTATTTTAATTCTTCCCTTCTTTAATCATGCTTTCTTTTCGGTTCCCATCTATTTTTAGCCCATGACCCAGGCCACATTCCTCCTTCCTTCAGACATCCCTCTTAAGCTACAAAGGCATGAAGGGCTACTAGCTATCGAGTTTAGGCCTGCAAAACCCACATTCCACACACCCCAAACGCCCAAGGGACAAGATCACACCCTCTGGAATCTGCAAGGGGCAGTATGAATTCCTTTGCCCATTCAGTTGCTCTGTGACTGGAGAGCTTTGGCTCCGTGGCAGATCACAGATTTTGCATGCAAAAAACAACAACAAAAAAACCCCCTGCTAGTTCCCATACTTAGTGTATCCAGACGGGCTGGTGGGGAAAAAAATGCTCCCTATTCATGTATTTTTCAAACTTGGCAACTTTCGGAAGTGTGAACTTCAGCTCCCCAAATTCTCCCAGCCAGCAGGTTGAAGTCCACACATCTTAAAAGTTGCCAGGTTTGAAAAAACACTGGTGTGGCTGATAGTGAGTTAGATGGTCCAAAAACTTGGCTCAGTCTATATATCAGCCTCCTGGATTGCATGCATTCTGCAGATAAGTCATGCAAATATCTTGCTCTGGTTTTTTTTTTTTTGTTTTTTTTAAAGCATCGGGTCCCATTATCAGATTTACAGACAAACAAGATCAAAGCGTGCAAGAAAAAAAAGGACTAGCAAATGGGAGCTTTGGGTGGGTGGGGAGCAGGGACTAGTTCTCTGCATCCAGAACAAAGAGGTGAGACATAACCCAGCGTTTAAATGCAGTTCTGGCCGGTCTGATCTTCCCCAGCTGGAGTTCCTGCTTGGAAACTGCGGTACTGTTGTTTTTTGCTGCTTAGACAGAGCCAAAGGCAGCTTGGAGGCTGATGAACTTTCTGGCAGGAAGGCTGAAACCAGCTCAGCCATTTCATCCTTGGCTAAATTGCTTTCTCCTTGCGCTCCCTGGTCAACAGCAGCAGTGAGAACATTCTTCCCTTCCCTTCTCTTCTGCAATCACAGGGCAGGGCGAGATTATCACTCATTTCCTCGCTGGGCTGACCAAGCTCGCAGGAAAGCAAATAGGCTTTGCATTTGTAAAGCTGTTGGAAAAACGCCCCAACTCCCTTGATTAATTTTAGATTTATATGTTTGGCTAATACAGGGACCCACAACTCAAGAGAATCCAAGCCCATTCAGTTATTTGGGGGGGAAAGGAAACAGGCTACAGTCCTCTCAAAGCTGTAATCACCCTTTGAAAAAAAACACAACACAGGTGAGGGAATGTATATTTCAGAGCTCATACGTCCCATGCCGAAAACGAGATTGCTAAAAGAATAAAGCTAGACATTCTGATTGATTCCTGTATGCAAGTAAGCCGTGGATTTGGGCTCTCTTTCTCGGCCCAAACAATCCAGGACTTTTGAATGAACAGCATTCACATTTCAAATACTCCCAGTGAGGCGGTGCAAACCCCAGAGGGCTATACCACATGTTCTTTCTAAACAGCAACTGCATTAGTTCTCACAGCAACAACATTTGTTACCCAGAAAGCATTTCCGTGCAGGAAACCTGGATGTTGGATCACTATGGAGAGAAACTATTTATCCCAGCCTGCTGTCCACATCCACCAATCCGCAGGGCAGCCTAAACTGTGGTTTATTCGGGCTTTCACGGGTTTGCAAATCCACCTGCAACATACATTTTGTGACCCCCCCGCGGTAGGTTTCACCCGCTTAAAGACGTAATGCAAACTCAGCTAATTGTGAGTAAAGCATTTCTCAACAAGCCACATGAAGCCACTTGCATACATCAAGGTCACACACACACACACACACACACACACACACACGGTGTGCATGTGATTTCCTGTCCAGACGGAAAGAAAGCCTTTCCTATGACAGGGAAGTGTGAGCAGCGGCCTTTTCTCCTTATGATGCTGCCTCTCTCTCCCCAATATAGACAAAAGTTGCCTCACCTCTCTGGCTCGCAATCCTTCCAGGGCAGGAGGGGTCTCAAACCTTGGCCACTTTAAGCCTGGAGGACTTCAACTCCCAGAATTCCTGAGCTAACATGACTGGCTGGAGAATTCTGGGAGTTGAAGTCCGCCAGGCTTAAAGTTGCTAAGGTTGGAGACCCCTGTTCCAGGGGATCTCCCAGATCAAAAGAAGATCAGAAATTGTATTGAAATTTTGAGGAGGGCACTTCAGAGGTGGTATTCAGCCGGTTCTGACTGGTTCTCACGAACTGGTAGCAGAAAGTTTTGAGAACCGTCTGGCCCCACCAACCCCCATCTATTCTCTGCCTCCCATTGAGTCCCAGCTGATCGGCTGGGTCTTCTTTGGTTGCCCTGCACAGGAGAACAGAGCTGGAAAGCAGGTTAGTGGGGTGGGGAGGGAAGGGAAGGGGGATTTTGCAGTATCCTTCCCCTGCCACGCCCACCAAGCCTTGCCCACAGAACCGGTAGTAAAAAAAATTTGAATCCCACCACCGGCACTTCCTATTCTTTGTACAAGGAATTGATGCCATATCCCCTTGTGTGAAAGAGGAAAGAAAGAAGGAAGACTTTGCACAATCCTGTTGAATTCCATCCTGAATCTGAATCCCTGCAAAGGTTTCCCCCCCCAAGAGATCTTTAAGGTGCTGCAAATATCCCCCACCCCCTGAATTTGTTCAAGGACACACTTCATTGTGTGTCTGCCTAGTCCTATCTCTTCCCAGTCTGACACCCAGAGCTGAAGAAAGAGAGAATTTTTTAACCCGGGAACAAGTCAAGAGTGAAGAATGGAATTGGATCTGCTGATAGATGCCCCAGTCAACTTCTCTCAGCCTAACTGAGCTACCTCAATTTTGTTTCAACGACACCCAGTGATCAATTATCCTGGCCAGAAAACCTCAGTAAACACCCAGAAACCTTTTGGCTTCTGGAAGTTAAGCGCCATCCTTTTTTAAACAGCGGGTTTCCCTATCAAGCAACCTAAATTTTCCTAGTATCATCTCTCTCTCAGCTCTCATTCCCAATCCTCTTTTCCTTGGAAGAGTACGTACACACACACACACACACACACACACGTCATGTTCTATCATCTACCTGCTGCATCAAACTGTCCAGCACTGCAAATGAATTGCCATTAACTGGCTCGTAAACCAAAGCTCCATCTCTGGTGCAGCTGAAGTCCTGTGGGAAGGGGGGACTCAAGTAGATCCTAAATGAGTTCCCTCTATTTCAAGGGTGTCAAACTCAAGGCCCGGGGGGGGCTGGATCCAGCCCACAGAGTGCTTAGATCTGGCCCGCAGGGCTGTCCTGGAAACAGCGAAGGATCGGCCCGTGGTGCCTCTGCCAGCGAAAACAGGCTCCCAAGCTCTGTTTTCAGCTGTGACAGCCTCCTGCAACCCTCTGCCAGGAAAAATGGAGCTTGGGAGCCTGTTTTCGTTGGCCGAGTGCTTGGGCTGCCACAGGCACCCCTGACACGAGTGACGTTGCACTGGCCACACCTACCCTGCCCCACCCTCCAAGGTCAAACACAACCCTGATGCGGCCCTCAATGAAATCGAGTTTGACACCCTTTGCTCTCTATCTTCACTAGGCGGTGCTGACCTCTTTTCGCTACCAAGAAACAATAAATGCAAAAGGTTCCTATTGTTTGTAATATTTTTAAGATTTTTAGATTTCTGTCTCTCCCTCTTACTGTGGAGATGGCTTTTGCACAGCAAGTGATGTGCAGCCCCAAAGGGCTGGGATAGTTTGGGGCTCATCAGGAATCTATTGCCTGTCGGATCAGCCCAGCTATTGCATCAAGCCATAACATGACTTCTTTAGGCTCCTTTATTTTTATTTATTTGATTTTTTTTTATAGTGCCTTTATTACTCTATACCTAACTCGAGGCTGAGAACATACACAATATTCTTTTGTGGTTTTCCATATCACAACAAGCCTGTGAGGTGGGCTGTGCTGAGAGACAGAAGGATTGGCCCAAAGTCACCTAGCCGGCTTTCATGCCTAAAGTGGGACTAGAACTCACAATCTCCTGGTGATTTGCCCAAACTCACCCAGTCAACTTTTATGCCTAAGGCGGGATTAGAACTCACATCCTCCTAGTGATTGGCCCAAGGTTATCCAGCGGGCTTTCATGTCTGAGGCGGGACTAGATCTCACAATCTCCTGGCGATTCGACCAAAGTCACCCAATCGATTTACATGCCTAAGGCGGGATTAGAACTCACAGCCCCCCAGTGATTGGCCCAAGGTTATCCAGCTGGCTTTCATGCCTAAAGTGGGATTAGAACTCACCATCTCCTAGTTTCTAGGCCAAGCGCCTAAACCTCTAAGCCAAACAGTTTAATGTGAACACAGCCGATGCCTTTTCTTAACCTAGGTTTAGGGGTTAGTTCTTTGTCTGAACTTCTCTCTCTCGCCCCAGACACACTAAAATAAAATCCGAATTGGCTGAAGAAATAAAGGAGAAACCATTTCCTTTTCCATTACCTTCCCAAATACCTTGCTGACATCCCATGGGGAAGTCATGGGCAAGCTTTTGTAAAGCAGTATCTTTACAGAAAAGCGGGGGACTCGTTCAGAGGTTAATCAGAAACCAGCCCAGCATGGCAAAAATGAGAGGATGTGGTTAAAAGAAAAAAGTGCACGTGTTTTTCAGTTTAAAAAAGAAGCTGGAAAAACTTCAGCCCCAAATTCACATTTTAATTATTAAAAAGTGGGACTGTGTTCGGTGGCATCACAATACCTGGAGAATAAGTGTAAAAGAAAAGGCTGCCTCTCCAGACATGTGTGAACTTCATTACACGTTGCTTAGGTTTCAGCAGTAAACATGGGAATAGAAGGGTGTCACACCAAACTGTACAGTGCTGTCAGTCCCCCAACAGGAGCTGACTATCTTCAACTGCTGCGGCTCCATTTATTCCCCAGGTCAAGTGGTATGCAGGATGCCTGACAGTGAGATGGGGCTGTCCCCACATTCTCCAAGGTGGTATCTCCCCAGGTAACCCCAATAAAATTCCTCATTTCTGAACGGAGTGTTCCAGAACAGCAGGTGAGCACCAGATTCAGGATTTCTGGATTGTTGTCAGGAGGAAGCAAACCATGGCCTTCCTGCGAATAGCCAAAGTCAATAACTTTGTTTGCTACATGCTACAAGCCTCTTGCCAGATTGCTCTGCCTTCCCCTGGGGATGATCGGATAAGCCTTCATGGATCACGGGGGAGGTCAAGCTTATACTGCTTGTGTAAGGACTCCAAGCTAGGCCCTCACTTGACCCCTCCTTCCAGCCTGGCTGCCGGTTTCCCAACAGTTATAAGATCTGAAGTGCAGAAGCAGCGCCACAATTTTAGAACGCAAGAGAAAACTGGATAAAAAGGAAGGACGAACAGCCTCTCATCCTAAAGTTGTTTGCAACCCCATAAGGCACCGGGTGCAGCCGCGGAGTCTCCTGCCCCCTCTCTTGAGAGTTGTTTCTTAACTACAGTAATCAAACTGACTGTTGTTTGTTCCAGCTTCAAGCATTCCCCCACCAACACCACACCCTCCCCGGCCCTTTTGGACTGTGGTTTTTCAGTGCATCACTCAAAGACCAAACACAGCACTCAGCCAGAGAAAGATCGTCCTTGAGTTAAATTGACCTCCAGGACAGTCGAGTTTTTAAGTGCTCAGAGTCACCACAGCATAAAATAACCCACAGCGTAACAGAAAACACTGGGCTCTTCCCCCACTCCGCCCCCATTTCCCCCCCGCCTTTACGGCAACGCAAGAGAGAGAGTCATCATGTCTTGTACTCAAAAAATGTCAGGTCTTGTCTCAAAATACAGCTTAATCAGCAGGCCACGTGGAGGTTGGACAGAGCTGTACATGGAATAAAGAGCCATTCCTTTAAGGATCTTGGCATCCTGGTTCCAAGCACTCTTTCTCAGCCTTGTCCATTTTAAGATGGGTGGACTTTGACTCCCAGAAGCCTGGGGAATTCTGGGAGTTGAAGTCCGCCCACCTTAAAGTTGGCAAGGTTGACAAACACTGCTCTAAGCCAGGGGTCTCCAACCTTGGCAACTTTAAGACTTCTGGACTTCAACTCCCAGAATTCCTCAGCCAGCAAAGCTTCTGGGAGTTGAAGTCCACAAGACTTAAAGTTGCCAAGGTTGGAGACCCCTGCTCTAAGCATCGCGGAAAGACCCTCCATGCCCCCATATCTCCAGGTGGGATTGAAACACCAGGGAATGGGTCGGGTGGGGTGGGATGAATACCAGAACCCACGAGACTTGAGACTTTCAAGAAGAGATTGGACTCCCATCTGTCAGAAATGGTGTAGAGTCTCCTGCTTGGGCAGCGGGTTGGACTAGATGACCTACAAGGTCCCTTCCAACTCTGATTACCTGTTATCTGACTTCCTCTCTCCGTCCCTTCCTTCCTCAACCAGCCAAACCAGGCTTCCTCCAACCCACCACTCCAGCAATCACGAGCATCTGAGAGTAGCTTGGGAGAAGGTTTACCCAGCAGTTAATTAAAGCAAGCATCAAATTAAATACAGCAAAATTAAAACAGCGCCGGAAATTAATTTCAGCATTAAAAAAAGAGTCTACCTTGTAAAGCTAGATATTCACTAAATGGGGAGGGGGGGGAGGAATGTACAGTGCTGGCCGTGTTAAGACATCATGCTTGGTATCACCTTGCCAGCTGTGACAATCAGGTCCAGGTCCAGATGCAGATTCTGTCACCTCACCTACCCCTTCGCCCAAACCCAGGGAATCCAGTTACTCCCCCACCATCCCAGAGATCCAGAAGATCATCCCTTGCCCATCACAAACCCTCACCTATGTTGCTTGGGTGGCCCAGAGCACCTCATCCTTCTCTTCTCCTCCAGCCCCACAGCCCATCAATCACCAGATGCGTGGAGTGCTCAAGAGGCTGTTTTCACTCCCGTGGCACCACATGCAGAAAGAGAAACGGGAGCCAACAGCATTGATAAGTAATATTTTTTCTTAAATAAAAAATACCTCCTAGTGGAGATTTTGCAAAGCTGCATGTGGCTTTCTGGAAATAAACAAAAGGATTTTTTTTTTTTTTGTAAGGGGTGGGGGAAGCAAACTTATCCAGAACTTACAAGGTGAAGCTAGCTTTGTATTTCTTTTAAATGATGGGGGAGAGAGGGAGGGAGGAACAGGTAAATAAAGGAGATTTGTAAATATTTATGTAATAAAGAGGATTTCAAAATGCAAATCTATTTAGAAAATCCAATGTGAAGTTTTGTATTTTTCAAAAGTTGGAAGGGGGGAGCGATAGGAACATGTAAATAAAGGGACAGGGACGGTAGGCACATTGGTGCGCTTATGCACGCCCCCTACAGACCTCTTAGGAAAGGGGTGAGGTCAATAGTAGACAGTCTTAAGGTTAAAGTTTTTGGGGTTTGGGGAAGAAACCACAGAGTCAGGTGAGCAGGGGTCCCCAACCACCGGTCCGGGACGGACCGTCCGCGGAACAAGTCCTACCGGGCCGCTGGCTTGCTAGTGCCGCCATCTTTTTGATGAAAAGTGCTTCGGTGAGCTTTCGGGTGAAAGCTCACGGGCACGTTTCATCAAAAAAGATGCGGGCACGCCCGTGAGCTTTTCCGGAAAGCTTCCGGAAAAGCTCCGGAAGCTGCGCGCCATCTTTTTGATGAAAAAGTGCTTCCGTGAGGTCACGGAAGCACTTTTCATCAAAAAGATGGCGCAGCTGATGCCGCGCGTAAAGGTTGGGATCACTGAGGTGGAGTATTCCAGACGTTGACCACTCGGTTGCTGAAGTCATTTGGGAAGCAGCCATCTCAGCAGCTCTGGATGGGACGAAGGCGGCAAAGGCTGGTGTAAGGGACCACATTTCATGGTCATCAGCAAGCACATAAATAAGACCAAGAGCGAGAAGGCAAATTGCAAAGCAGTTGCTCTCCATTACTAGCAAAGCTAGTATTTCCTTTAAGCTGGGTCAGCACCCTCAACAGAGCCGCTGCTTTGGCCAAGGATCAAGGTGAGAGGAGAATATACAGGATCTTGTGTTGACCAACGTAACCTGTGGGTACATTCTACTTTATGTACATATCCAGAAGAAGCAACATTGTGGCTTCTAGGAGACACATTGTTGTGTACCGCTGAGAGTCACTTTCGGTAAAATGGGATGTGTGTGTGTAAATTTGATTAATAAATAATACATAAACAGGAAAAGTTATTTCCTCCCCCCCTTTTTTAAATACTATAAAAAAAATAACAATAAAGGATTGCCAGCTTTTTTTCAACCCAACCCATGGGCGGCAAGGAAAAGCTTTGGCGATGCCGACTAAAACCTCCGCCTATTTGGGGACATCCTTATTCAGGTAAAGATGCATGCATGTTTTTAATATATGGGGGGGGGGGAGGGCGTGGGAGAGACCCAGTTGCCTTAAGACGAAAGAATGGTTCTTTCCTGCAGAAAAGGTGCTGTGAAGGAAGCTTCTGACACGCTACCCCCTTGTGATGCTTCCACTCCTGCAGCTTTGTGAATGTTGCTTATCGTCCTCAGAGAGAAGGGAAACAAACAAGGCTTTTGTGTTCTCCTTCTTATTCTCAGTGGCATGCACAGATCAGCCACGGAGGGTCTGCTTTGTACACTGAAGGGTACCAGATTCGATTCCAGGCATTGCCAGGAAGACCTGGGCTTCGGAGGGCTGTCAGCCTGTGTTCATAATACTGAACTAAATGGGTTAAAGTTAAACCTGGCTCCAAACCTTGCCCATCTTAAGCAGGGGTGGGTTTCAAAATTTTTAGCAACGGGTTCTCTTCCCAGTTGCTGGGTGGCCGTGGCTACGGTGGGCGTGGTCTAGTCAGGCTCCTGCACCACGGTGGGGGGCTGTTTTCACCCTCGCCAGGCTCTGGAGGCTGGAAACGGGCCCATTTCCACCCTTCCAGGCCCGTTTCTCACTCTCCCTGAGCCTCCGTGTGGGCCTTGCACTTACCTGGGACCCCAAATGGGCCATGTGGAGACTCCTGGGAGGGGCGGGGAGGAATGGGTGGGGCCAGCCAGGGGTGGGATTTGCCGGTTTGCTGAACTCGCCATAAAATTAGCTACCAGTTAGCTACGGGTTCGCCCGAACTGTGGCGAACCGGTAGCAGCCTTAAGATCTTAAGATAGGGATACAAAGATGGGATGAGCCTACAAACTAGTCGTGGCTGCTCTTAACAGAATAATAGAATCGGAAGGGACCTTGGAGGTCTTCTAGTCCAACCCCCTGCCTAGGCAGGAAACCCTGCCTATAGCATTTCAGACAAATGGCTGTCCAATCTCTTCTTAAAAACCCCCAACACCCACAACTTCTGGAGGCAAATTGTGCCGCTGATTAATTGTCCTAACTGTCAGAAAATTTCTCCTTAGTTCTAGGTTGGTTCTCTCCTTGATCAGTTTCCATCCATTACTTCTTGTCCGGCCTTCAAGTGCTTTGGAGAATAGGTTGATGGGTTATGGATTTTAGAGACATTTGGTAAGTTATCCCATTTGAGGTATCTTGGTTGAAAAATGTCTGCCCTATCATGCACCATTTCACCCAGTAAAAGGTTACAAAGGGACAAACACAAGAGGTTTAGTCGTATATAGATGGGACTGGATGGTATTGGAAAACCCTGGTTCAGTCTTGTGGGAATCTAACCATCTCAGCTTGTCATGGCAATCTAATTTACTTGGAGATAGTTTGTTATACCAAAGATACATTTAATTCCCCCCCCCAACCTAATTTGGGCTTTAGTATGTTGTGTGAACCCAGCCCACCAATTCTGCCCTCTTCTATTGCTACAATCTTAATTTGCTGTTTTGTCAAAACCTTTAAAACCGTGATAGAGTTATATATTAAGTCAGAGGTCTCTAAACTTGGCAACTTTAAGACTTGTGGACTTCAACTCCCAGAATTCTCCAGCCAGCTTTGCTTGGAGTTGAAGTCCACAAGTCTTAAAGTTGCCAAGTTTGGGGACCCCTGTATTAAGGCATTACAATTGCATCTCCTTTAAAAAACTTGGCTTCCTAAACTTTAAAATTGCAGCTGTGACCGAATACATATACGCACAAACACTCCCCAAAATTGCACAAGGTTGTAGAGGCAAAACTTTCTGGATTTCATGGCAAAATAGCCAGTGTGTGTATAATAAAATTTAAAATTTGATAAATTAATAAAATGGCCTGCTGCATTAGCTCTTTCTAGAGACTCACAGCAGCCAATAGTATATTCTCCAATGTATTTCTGGCCAAAAGAAAAGTTGAGCCCCAGGCTTGGGTACTTCATGATTCTGAAAATAACCTGACACCGAGCACCTTCTATCCTTCTATCTCACCGCTCCTAAACACACCACATAAGACACTCTGAAAGACATGTACCTACACAAGTGAAAACTTCAGGCTTCTTACATCACGACTGCAAACATGAAAACAAAGGGAAGAAAAATCTGGGTGTGCCAAAATCCAATAGACATAATTATCTCTCTGCACAATGGATTTAATCAAGTTCAATTATGATCACAGCAGCTCTATTCACACTATATGGGTGACCTTGGCTAATACTTTATGGCTTAGGATGCAGTGGGAACCAAGGCCCCTGTGTAGTTTATGGTCCAGTGCAGTGTGCAAATCCAGAAAATGGTTGGCTCCAGTAACTAGATTGCATTGCATGAATAAATTTGTAGGGTCAATAAAGAAGCCCAAAAGGTAGTTAGCAGATATGCTCCCAAACTCTTACGCTTTGTTAGATGATATGCTTTTCTACGATACTGACTTGTTTCCTATTTAATTCCTATCTCCTAATTCCTATTTCTCTCACTCAGTTTGCTCCTATCAATTGGAAAGATTCTACCTTCTAAATTGCAAAACTTGGAAACATTTCCTTCATGTTTAGTTTTAATGAATGGGGCCATTTTTATTATCAGCTACAAATCATTATGGGCACCATTGGATGTGGCTCATCAATTCACTGGTGAGTAGTGGCAAACTATCCAATTAGGACCTGCAACTCCTATTCATTGTGGTTTGTCACAGTCAGCCAGATGTTTAGATTGGATTTGGCATTTTTGTCTATCGAGTCCTTCCCAAGTATCTGAGTTAGACAGATGTTGTTGTTTGATGGTATTAAAGGCATCAATGCAGGATGTAAGCTTCTCCTGGTAACACTGCCTTTTGCAATTGACTGATTGTGGTGTTTGTCAAGGCTGATGGTATTCAAGTGGTGCTCCAGATGTTATTATTCTTGACATCTAAAGAAGGTCGATTTAAAAGTCCACCTCTGCAAAAGGCAATAGTTGTTTTTTTTAACAATGGAGTTGATAGAATTATGTTTGTGCATGCATGTATTATAAACGCTGTCCAGAACTATCCTCATTGCTACATGTTACATTACTTTAAAATTTCTGTGGCAAGATAAGATTCCTTATAATGGAAGGGGGAAAATGCAGTCTTATTCATGTATCCAGTTTTGCCAAGAGAAAATGGCTCTTAGAAAAGCAAGACAGATTCTTAAAAGTGGACAAGTTGGAATACAGAATAACAAACTTGGAAGGGACCTCGGGGGGGTCTTCTACTCCAACCCCCTGCCCAAGGAGGAAACCCTATACCCGTGATACCTATGGCATGCGTGCCACAGGTGGCATGGAGAGCCCCAAGCCCCAACCAAACTTACCTGCACTGCGCATGTGCGTGCCTCCCAGCTGGTTTTTGGCCCGTTTGAGGCCATTTTCGCCCTCCTGGAGGCTCAAGGAAAACTTCTGTAGCCTCGGGAGGCCGAAAAACGGGCCTTCCGGAAATACCGGAAGTGCCGAAACGGGCCCATTTTCAGCCTCTCAAGTTGCAGAGGCTTCCCTCGAGCCTCTGGGAGGGAGAAAATGGCCTCAAATGGGCCGAAAATTATCTGGGAGGCATGTGCATCCGCAGTACAGGTAAGGGGGTGGGGCAGGGATGTTGTGCACGCATGCACGGGGGGGGGACACACGACGCTTTCAGCACACAACAAAAACGTTCGCCATCACTGCCCTGTGCCATTTCAAACCGATGTTGTCCAATCTCTTAAAATCCTCCAGTGATGCACTGGAGCACCCATAACTTCTGAAGGCAAGTCATTCCACTGATCAATTGTTCTCACTGGCAGGAAATTTCCCCTTAGTTTTAGGATGGATCTTTCTTTGAAAAGTTTCCATCTGTTACTTGTTTGTCATTCCAGTTGGGAAAGAATCCAATTACTATGCTTAAGACCCAGCCAGGCCAGGCCTTCTGTTCAAAGCAGGAAAGTACCTTGCCTGCTTACTTTTGCCAAACAGTTTCAAAGAGCGTGAAGGACACCCATGGATTCCATAGAACTGGAGGTAGAGCTTCTTCAGCCAGGACAAAATGGTGAACACCCTCAAGCAAAACCAGGACCAAATGGACACACTAATGCCAAGTGGGGAAGCGGAGCCAACGGAGACATGTAGCAATGTGCATACAAGAGGTAGGGGAAAAAAATCTGGAGCTTCTTTTGACCAGAGCAGGAGCCTTAAGGAGGAGTCCTATGAAGCTTCTTCTTTGATATATATATATATATTTTGTACCATTTTCCCTATGGAGGCTGGTTGTGAGGCCAAATGCAAGAGAAGAATACCTCAGCCTATCTGAGCAGCTCTTCAAAATGTAACACATTCTTGATTTTCCAGGTGGTGGTGCAAAGAAGAGGACTGGGGAGACGGGGAGATTTTATAAAATTATGCATGGTGCAGAGAAATTTTCCTTCCTGTCTCATGATACTGGAACTCGGGGTCACCTAGTGTGGTTAATTGGTAGCAGATGCAGGACAGAGGGAAAGAAGGTTTTTTTTTTTTTAAACTTCATGTGTAACTTAAAGAAAGCTACTACCAGATACAGAGATGGCCCCTTCTTTACAAAGCTTGTGGAGGGAGGCATGATAAAAATTCATGCAAGGATTCACCTATCAGTGGCTTTTCATCTGGATTGCTCAGTGAAAAAAACCAAGTCTTTGGTCTTCATGACCTGCCTATTATGGGTTTCTTGGAGGCATCTCACCAGGCTTCAGAAAACAGAACCCTGGTCTATTTGAAGATTTCTTCTGATCCAGCAGATCAACACCTTAATTTTTCATGAGGCAAATTTCTGAGAAGTGCAAAGACAGACTTGCAATTCCCACCGGAAGGCTGAGTATTGGGCATTATGCTTACCTCAAATCAACACATTTTACTCACATTTTACCCACCTAACTGAATAGGATGGCAAAACATTCTAAACCAGGGGTCTCCAAACTTGACAACTTTCAGACTTGTGGACCTCAACTCCCAGAATTCTCCAGCCAGCCAAGTTTCAGAAGGTCTCCCTGGCCACAAAAGCTAAAAGGTAGCAGAAGGGTTCATCTCAACTTTGAATATTCTCAAGGCTGTTGTTCTTTTTACCCCAAGTGAAGGCTCTCAAAGTATGGTTGACTTTGCCCAACACACATAACTAGAAACCTAGGAACTACATGCATACAACGTGCAAAACTTGAGTAATCTTCTTGTCTTTCTGGTGACTTTCAGGTGAACACCCAGCCTGCTTGGTTAATCTGGAGCTCAGTGTGTTAACTGAATCCAGAAAGTAGGTTCATTCGATAACTCAAGTAAAGGATGTGAATCCTCTAAACCAGGGGTCCCCAAACTTGGCAACTTTAAGACTTCAATTCCCAGAATTCTCCAGTCAGCTAGGAGTTGAAGTCCACAAGTCTTAAAGTTGCCAAGTTTGGAGACCTCTGTTCCAAACTATAAAGTACATGAGCTCAGTCTGAATTAAAAAAACAAAACAAAACTGGGTATCTGCTTTGGGGTTTAGCACATGGTGACAACACAGCCTGGTTGATTCACACAACACCTTAGGCCCTTTTGTGAACCAGGCCCTCTATGCAAGAATGCTAAGCCCAGCAAGGACGACATTCTTAGCCAATTCCCATCCCCAACACCAGGCTGAATTTTCCACATTGCCTTTGAACTGAGACACTGCTGCCGAGGCAAACTTTTTGATTCCCCCCCCCTTTTTTTAATTTCCACCCACCCACACGAACCGCTTCTGGGCAGAGATGCAGAAGAAAGAAAGGCTGAGAGAGGAGAAGGGGGTGCGGGCGGGAGAGAGAGAGAGAGACTTTCTCAAGGCCAGCCAACAAATCCACAGTTGTTGCTGCCGCTTTTTCCAAGGCTGCCTTCAACTCCCAACCATGGAGGAAAAGTACCCAATTCTTTTGCTTTTTCTGAGAAGGGAGCCACTGACTTCTGCAATGTTTTCAGGGTTGACTGTGATCGGTGCTCTCGCTGAGCTTGTTTTCTTGCAGTCCCTTCGTGATCCCCAAACTAGGCAAGATCACCACCACCAATAACACTGATAAAGTTACCTAGTTTGGGTGATGAAACGTCAGCAACAAAACAAGCAAGCTCAGGGTGCACCAAGGACCACTCCCGTGATGGCAGCTGAGCCATCTTCTGCATGCCTTTTCTTTTAGGATTACCCAGGAGGAAATCTATCCCAGTTTTCATGCGGAACATCTCAGGGGCCTCCCTCCTTTCTCCTCCTGCTCGCCACAGCCCCGTTCTGTGGCTGTTTTGTTGTGCTTCACCATCACCACCAAAGCTTTCAGCAGCGGTCAGACTGTCTTTCTCATCAGGACTCCAGAACTTTTCCTGCGCACACACCCTTCCCTCCCCCTCCCCACCCAAAGCGGGTTTAATTCTGGCCAAGCATCATTTTTATCTACTTCTCACTCCACACTAAGCACACACAAATACGCCTAGGCACATGTGCATATGAGTGCTCTCTCTCCCCCCACCCCTCTCTCTCACACACACACACACACTTACATACATCCCACCCCTCTTCCTGTTAAGATGTCAGGATGATCTTGGAGCTTTGCCTAAACAGTTCCAACACAGCTTTCTCCTTCATTTGACAAAGCTCTGTGAGTCTGTGTGCTGGGAAGGGAGGGGGAGAAGTGAGGGATGGATAGAGGGAGGGAGGGAAGGAAAGATTTGGTCAGGTTTGTTTCCAGGAGATACGTGAAATGGAGGATAACGATCTGCCAGGAAAGGGAAAGAGGGGGAGGGAAAGCCAGAGAGAAGATGCCTGTTGTGCATTTCTTGAAAAGCCAGCTTGCTGCCCAACCTCTGGAAACCAGCCCCCCCCCTTCCCCCCCACAAAAACCATTGCACCTCCCTCCCATCTCTCTCAGCCTTGGGTGGCCTTCGTGTTGTTCACAGATGGCTGTTTCTACTCACTCGAGTGCTTGACCTAAATCCTCCCTCCCTCTTCAGTGGCGCTGCAAATGTCTTAGCTGTGCAGCTCAAGGCATGGCAAAGCTAAAATTAAAGAGGAGGAGGAGGAGGAGGAGGAAGAGGTGAAGGACAGCATGACAACAGGATGCTGGCTGCCTCCAGAGAAACCTCCTCCCTCCCCCCCCTCACCACAAGTGTGAAGACTCAAAGAGAGAGGCGCGGCTGGATCTCGGGCATTCTTCTTCCTTCTGCAAAAAGCAACCATCGCCACCCCCGTCATCCCGGGTTGAATGCCACCCTCAGAAAACAGGGCGACCGCATTTCCGGCCCCAACTTTCAGCCGCCTCTGACCCTTCTCTGCTCGGCTGGCTCCCCACCTGGCTCCTCTCTTCCCTACCTCCCTGCAAGCTTCGCAGGAAGTTCCAACAGCTCTAAAGTTTTGTCAGTGACTCAGCGGCTGGCGGCTTCAGCCAAAAGTGACAAATCGGGTGCGCAGGCGCACCCACCCACCCAGCCACCCACCCCAACCTCCAGGGAAATGGAAAGAGGCCTCTTGGCCCGCCTGACCCAGATGGGGTGGGTGATGCAGGAAGGAGGCTGGAGGGTCTCTCCAGGCTCAAGTTTCAAGGCAAATCTCAGAGTGGAGGGGCAGGGAGGGGTCCAAGATGGGGGGGGGGGGGAGACGACCTACGAAGGCAGACTCTAATCGCACCAGGCTTTGGATCATGTGTCCACTTTCAGAAGGCTCCAAGGGCTTCCTGGGCAGATTTGAGGGCCACGTTCACAGCAGCCCTGCAAGGTAGGCAAACCAGAATCCCCTCTGTGCCTGGCAGCGAGGCTTACAAGGAAGCTGCCAACGTGAGGACACCGCTGAAGTCTGAACCCGCTAACATCTCAACCTTCTCCCTTCCTTCCCGGACAATCTGTTCCAAGCAGGTGCCCAGGACGCTCCAAAGCAGCCTCCCCTGAGCAAGAAACAGACACTCAAAAATGCAATTCCACAAAGAAGGGGATCTCTTTCCCCCCCCCCCCCGCCCCCAGACGGCAGCCCTGCAACTCCCTGGAAGTCCTTGAACTCCCTGGCCGGAGACAAAGAGCTTCTTCCGAGCAGGCAGGACCGAGAGACAAGACACCCTCCAGCCCGCCGCGCCAAGCCAAACGCACATACCCCCCACGCTCCACCGCCCCCCACCAACGGGGGCTCGGGCAAAGCCCGCCTTTGCCCGGTCCCAGGCCCCTCCTTTCTCCCACCCCTCACCCCGCGCCCCCCTCCCAGCGCTAAGGTGCCGAGCGACAACCCGACGCGCTTTTCAAATCCCCTCCGCGCGGCATGACTCACTCGCAACTCCGCGTTGCCCAAAACAAGCTCCGACAAGGCAAGGCACGGAGAGGCAACTGAGATCCCGGAGGCGGGGAGAAAGCGCAGAGAGAAAGCTTTGGGGAGGGAGGGGAGGGAGGAAAGCGGGGAGGGCGGGAGGTGTGGGGGGAGAGAAAAGACAGAAGGGCCAGAAGAGAACAGGCCGGAAAGAACAGGGGCTGAAACTCTGCCTGCTGGCTACAGCCTAATTGGTTCCGGCAACAGCCTGCTTTCCTTGGCGAGGCTTTCCCGGAGCCAGTTCCAGCCACTGCAATGCCGGAGAGGCGCGAGCAGTTCGCCAGGCTCGGTCGTGGGGGTGGAAAAAAAAACACCACATAGAAATAGGAAAAAAAACGAACTCCCATCTACTCCTGGGGGTGGAGGAGGAGGCGAGGGGGTGGCATAGAAAAAAAAAAACCCGGCAAGTCTTAGGGAAAAAACCCCGCCACGAAAGATGGCCAGGTCGCCCCCGGAGCGCTTCGCGGCGTCGAGGCAAGCGCGAACTCCGCGCGGAGGCGCACCGAGAGCCAGCTGGGGGCAGCAGACGCAAGAGGACCTGGATCAGGAGCGGCTGGCATCCCTCTCGAGCCTCTCCGATCGCCCCACCAAGGGGGAGAGGAAGAGGAGGAGGAGGAAGAGAAGGTGGGGAAAAGGGAGAAACGGGTGGGGGGGCGGCCCTGACCCGGGGAGGGGGGGGCGGGGAAGTCCCAACTCCCCGCGGCGAGAAAACTCCCAAAGCCGGGCTTGCTATGTAAGGAAGGGCTTCCAACCCGCAGGGTGCTGAAACGTTCAGCAGTCCTTCCTCCTCCTCCTCCTCCTCCCCCAAATAACCCACGCCCGGTTCACCATTTCCTCAGGCGGCCCTCCAAGAATTTCCAGCTTAAGCTCCGAAAGATCCAGGGCTTTCGCAGCGTCCTCCGTGGCCCAATTAGGGGCAGCTCCCAAATTGGTAACAGCAAGCCTGTACTTGCCTGCAGCTCGCCGAGTCCGGGCGTTTGAGTCCCGGGCGTTGGGCAGGCACAAGCCAGCGCCTCTTCCGAGTCTTTCACCAAGCCTGCCTTCCTCCCTGCTTGCGCCAGACCCGGAGCCCTTCGGAGTGCGCTCCCCGCCCCGATTTGGAAAAAGGAACCTACCCAGCCGTGCTCTTTCGGCAGCCCCGCTTTCATCTCAGTCACGCCAGCTCTTAAAAAGGCATTCACACAGGCGTCCAGGAATTTTAAAATGCGCGCTTAACTTATTGCTGCTCGTTAGTACAGACTTCTAAGGACTGTTTGCCACGGTTTGGAAAGAATGGCTAGAATCACATCCCCATCGCTATGTTGATTTGTTCACTGAAGCCACCATGGCTCAGTTCATACAAAACACTAAGTCAAATCCAAGCTAACAACCTTTTTAGTGAACCTCGTCCGATTGGTGGCAACCAGCAACAAGTTGTCACTAAAATAGTCACTACGTTAACATATTAAATATATGTTAAAATATTCCCTATGGTGCATTTTTTTGGACCTTCAACGGTCCTTGTTTGCCGAATATGCTTTCTTTGTCAGGCGTACTTTAAGAGGCACATTTTAATAAATAAATAAAAATAAGTTAGAGAAATAAACAACCAAGCAAACATTGTCATAGCCACAATAGGTATTTCTCAATTGCATCTACAATAGCAATAACAATAGTACTTAAGACTTACCGGTATGTACTGCTTCACAGTGCTTTACAGCCCTCTCTAAGCAGTCAGTCTATTGCCCCCAACAATTGAGTCCTTTACGATATACTGCTTCACAGTGCTTAGCCTCTCTAAGCAGTTTAGAGAGTCAGTCTATTGCCCCCAACAATTGGAGTCCTCATTTTACCGACCTCAGAAGGATGGAAGGCTGAGTCAACCTTGAGCTGATGAGACTCAAATTGCCAACTGCTGGCAGCCAGCAATCAGCAGAAGTAGCCTGCAGTACTGCACTCTAACCACTGCACCACCACAGCTCTTATATAAAACATGCCTTACAGCAGTGCCCCCCCCCGCCCCCGGACTGTTTTCTGTGGACCAGAGGGGGCATGGTTTTGTGTGCTGCCTGCACCCCACAGATGGGACATCACTTGTTTGCACGGCCCGGTTGCTGGCATGCCACGGACCGGTTCCAGTGCAGGACTCCTGCCTTAGAGGAATGAAGTGCAAACTAGTTGCACAACTATCTCACATTTAACTCACTAGCTCTGTATATCCCTGTGTGCACTGGACTGGAAAACACACCCAGCTGAAACTTGGTTAAATACCCCGTGGCATTCATTCATTCATTCATTCATTTGGCACACCTTCCTCTCATTTTCCCCTACAACCACCACCCTATGTAGTGAAGGTGATTGCCAAAGGTTACCTAGTTCCTGGTTGAGAGTAGACTTCAATCACCGGAGTTTTCCTGTTGACAGCTCAGTTGTGTCACATAAGCAAATAAAATACATTGCACCGCATTTAAAAGGACAAATGCACACGGTCGCCTGGGAGAAATAATGTTCAAACTTCAGAATGATCTTTCTTTGGCGGGGGGGGGAGGAGTTAAAGGTATTTGCATGCTGTCTCCAAGGGTCTCCCAGTGAGGCTGACCACCATCTGGGGGTCCCGTGAATTGTGAGAACGGAACTTTTCCAAAACCAAGTTGCAAGATGCAGTGGGATGCTGCATTTTTTTCCACACCCATTATATCAGGAAGCAAAACGGCAGTCAGGAAGGAGTTTAATAATTAGCAAATGCCAGCACACAAGGCAGGAAAATTCAACTTTTGTTCCTCCAATGCAATTCCGACAAATCTCCACTGACATCAACAGTGGTGGTGGTGGGTTGATAAAGAGTTCACCCTGATACAAATAGCAGCTTCAGAATAACAATCTTCTGTCAAGATTGCAAAAGAAAAGGGGGGAGAAGGGGAAGAGACGGGTGATGAATGCCGTTCATCTTATCAAGGGTGCTTTGCTTCCAGTTTAACAAGCTGGAAAAGGAGGCATCCACCCAGTGCTGGAGGGGGTGGCAAGCAAGAGAGGCCTCAATGCTGGCTAGAATTATTTTTATAGGAATAAAGATCTGCGTTGAGTATTATATTTACTACACCACAATGTGCAAAGTTGAAAGAAGCTGGGTATGGGCCTCATAGCAAGCTATTCCCTTCGTTAGGATTTATGGAACAAACCACAATTGGATGGGTTCATTCAACACAATAAATCACAGTGGGCAACTCAACGCCTACGCCTACGGTTTGCCTGGTGATGGGGATTGTTTTGCTGCTGTTTTTTTTTTTTTGCAGCCTCTAGAGCAGGGGTATCCAACCTTGGCAACTTTAAGGCCTATGGACTTCAAGTCCCAGAATCCCCCAGCCAGCATGGAGTTGAAGTCAACAGGTCTTTAAAGTTGTCGAAGTTGGCCATCCTGCTCTAAGAGCTCACACCGATGGTGGAATTCAATTTTTTTTTACTATCGGTTCTATAGGCATGGCTTGGTGGGCATGGCAAGGGAAGGTTACTGCAAAATCCCATTCCCTTCCTACCCCACTAAACCTGGTTTTCAGCTCCATTCTCCTGTGCAGGGCAACCAAAGAAAACCCAGCCAATCAGCAGGGACTTGGGAGGCAGAGAAGAGATAGGGGGCGGGGCCAGTCGGAGGCGGGATTTGCCGGTTCTCCGAACTCCTCAAAATTTCCGCTACCGGTTCTCTAGGACTGGTCAGAACCTGCTGAATACCCACCTCTGGCTCACACGGAGTACATCACTAAGTTTTACTTTGGGTGAGAAGGTAAACTTTAAAATAAGCCTGGTCTTTGGGCCGATTCAGAATCTAAACTTCACAGAAACACGCCTCTGCTCTTGTTCCACAAAGAGTTAGCTGTAGCAGAACAGTCCTATTATCTACGTTCAATCAAAGAAGGCCTCACCCAATCTATCCCAACCTGGGTAATGTCCAAGTTTGTGGATTTCAAGTCCTGGAATCATCAGTATGGCCACTGCTGTGAATTCTGGAAACTGAAATCCAGAAGCCTAGACATGTCATGGCTAAGACACGGCATCCTATTCCCTACGTACTTTGCAATTCCGCTCCCTTTCAATGGCTTTATCTATTATTATTTTTAAGCTTACCAAATCATGCTCGGTTTTCTGCAGCACATTTGGATTCCTCTTCTCTGCAATGTTACTACATAAAGACAAACTTCCACAGAGCTATTTTATTCATATTACAGCTTACCCACGGTTCCAGAACCAACATTTTAGTCAAAGGACATCAGGGAAAATCTCCTGTAAGGCTTCTCTACGGCATCAGCAGCTGATTAAATTCAGAGACTTTAAAAGAATAGCAACTCCCTGTCTAGAATTCTTTCGATCTTTGAGGTAAGCATTCTTTTTGTCGTGGCTTAGCCTAGTGTAGTAAGAAACATTACTCCTGTTTTACAGATTGGGGAAGGAGGTCAGGGAAGAGTCAATTGTCGAAGGCTATGGAATATAATCCTTTTCTCCTTTTGATCCATTGTTGGTCTTAGGGGTTTTTGAACTAGCAAGCAGATCCCTTTTCTATCTGGCTGAGAAAATTATAATGTTATCAACCATAACTTTTCCCAACTTTGTAGTCTTTCAAAGAAAGAGTCATTCCCAGCACTCCGAAAACTCGTAGCCCTGCCATATCTGAAGGATACCAGGCTAGGGAAGATAATGACCCTGTTGAGGTTCCCACAGATGTGAACAACCTGTGGCTCTGCGCAAAAGATTAATTCAGACCTCTGGGGAAGAGCAGTCTCTCCCTTTCCCACAGCCTGCAAGAAAGAAGAGATGATAAAAGATTTGGTGCTTCGGAGAAAGAAAGATGGGGTCCCACTCGCTTTTGCCCGGCTGGGGCCCTGTGTCTTCCTCTTGTTTAGCTCCACTTTCCAGGAGAGCCTCAACAGAACTGCTCCCAAGGAAATGGGACCTCCAACTCAAAAAAAGCTCGACTAGATTAGGCTAAGCCATAACAGAGTCTAGTTGTAGCTCAGCATGCTGAGTGAATCGACCCATGGCGGTCTGTAAGCGATGCTTTTATGATTTTTGCCTTATAGGTGGTGGGCCCAGCTTTCTCTTGGCCTGGATGAGGCTTCTGAAGACGAGGTTGATTCATCTATCTTGCTCTGCATGAAGAGGATCCAGGGATCTTTTGGAACAGGGGTCTCCAACCTTGGCAACTTTAAGAGTTCTGGGAGTTGAAGTCAACCAGGCTTAAAGTTGTCCAGGTTGGAGACCCCCGTTCTGGACCATGACTGCTGCTCCTGCTACTTCTGTAGCAGCCTCCATCTTGTTGGTTCTCTTAGCAGGAGCCACAGAACGAGTAGCGGAATTTGGGCAATCTAACTCTTTCGCGATGCTGATTAAGGCTCGGTTGGGTCATCCATGGGAAGTGAAGGAGAACAAGATGCTCTCGTTTGCCTTTAGACACACCGCCGGATATTTTACAAGCAACACCAGAGTATATATAGGATATTGTTTGGGATTTATTTCCCCATCAAGAAAAGGGAGTACAATAAGACAATGTAATTATACGTTATAACCGGTTACAATGAAATGAATGATATTATGAACTAGATTTTGTAAAAGTTGAGATTTGCTCATAAAGGATGACGTGAATTTATAATTATAGTCTAATAAGGAGTTAACAATAATATAATAGAATATGCATAGTTGATTCATACAATATGAATTTAAATTTAAATTTAGAAGGGAAAGACTGTTGATATCGTGCACAAAGGATTTGTACTAACCGACACACTGTATAATGGAAAGATGGTTTTATTTGATGTTTTATGTTCGTATTTGTCAATGTTTGTTGTCAGAATAAATAAAAAACTTTAAAAAAGAAAAGAGAGTACAGATAGTCCTCGACTTATATCCATCAATTTGGTGACCATTCAGAGTTACAACGGCACTGGAAAAAAGGGACTTGTGACCATTTTTCAGAGTTGCAACCTTTGTAGCATCCCCCTGTGGTCAAAATTCAGATGCAGGGCAACTGGTTCATACTTATGACCATTGCTGTGCCCCTGGGGGTGGGGGGTGGGTCACACAATCCCCTTTTGCAACCTTTCGACAAGCAAGGTCAGTGGGGAAGCCAGATTTACTTAACCGCCGGATTACTCGCTTACCAACTGCAGTGATTCACTTAATAACGGTGGCAAGAAAGGTCGTAAAATGGGGGCAAAGCTCACTTAGCCAATGACTCACTTAACAAGAGAAATGTTTGGGGGGCTCCATGGTGGTCGTAAGTCGGGGACTACCTGTTACAGGACAGCTGACTTTGGCTTGGGATGTTGGGGAGTTTGTGCCTGAGGGACCCTCCCTCCCTCTCCCCCCATTGCTTCTATCTATAGCATGGGTTGAAAAACAAAAAAACCCAGTTAAGACCAGAGAACATTGCAGAGACTTGCTACTCTATGGGCAGATGGCGATCCATAAAAACTGTGACACTGGTAGCTGGTTTATTACACGCCTGCCAATCTTCATGCATTTAAATGGGAGCCAGTTTCTAAATTGTCCATTGGAACCAAACGCAGCCAGTCTCTTCTCAGAGGCTGGTTCCAGTCCTCCCTCCCTCCCTCCAATGTGACACACACTCACACAACTACAGATCCCCCTTCCCCTGCCTTTAGAGCACGAGGCTCTTGGGTGGCTGATCTGCTCGCTATTCAACAGATGTGGCTGTTTAGCCCTTCCAAAATCAGGGACCCGGCGGGGTCTTCTTCCCGCCCCCCCCGCCTCCAACCCCCGCCACCCACTCACCCCGAATAATTCCCAGACTGCATTAAGCAACCCCGAGGCCCGCCAGCCCCAAACTACTTGCCAAGAATCAGCAGTTCCGTACAGGACCAGGTGCCTGCTCACTCCTTTCATTAGGCTAATGGGATGTGGATGCATTACAGGGCTCCATTCTACATGCTGCTAATGAAGCACTCAGGCCTGTGTGTGTTTGCATTAATGCATGCAGTGCTGGTGGGGGTGGTGAGAGGAGGAAGCATAAAGTGGAGAGGCTGCACTCGGTCTAGCTATGCCCCCCCGCCTCCTCTCCATGAATCAACCCCCGTCTCCTTCAAGGAGACTCCTGCCTCTTTCCTTCGGATGCTTTTTGCCCTGAAGAAATGAAGTCCCGTTTCCTTGCTGCTGTTCTCCAGCCGGACGGCTCCTAATTTGCCCAGGGAGAATTCCACAGCACATTCCACACGACACATTAAAACAGGGTCCTTCACACTCAGGGGCAATCTCAGAAACAGAGTTGGCAGGAAAGGGCATTGACATCTACCCTTTCGGCTCTCTGGTGAGGGAAGGTTTGAGAAGCAGGAAGGGGGGAAGAGGGAGAGAAGACAGCTGTCCTTTCAGAAGAAGCCAGGCGCCCGGCAATCTAGTTTCCACTCCTTAAAACAGATCTGGGCATTTTCCCCTCCTTTCCTACACCGGCGTTCCCCAACCTGGCACCGTCTCCACGTATTGTGTCTGCAACTTCCAGGCTGGTCTGGGAATTCTAGATGATTCTTCCCTCCTCTATCTCAAAAAAAAAAAAAAAAAAAGGCATGTTGAGTTTCTCCTAGTCCTCTCCTGGGTAAACAGGGCCTGGAAAAAGTCGTTTTATAATGACATACTCCTAGCATGGTTGATTGGCAACCAGACCAGACCAAGCCCTGGCTGTGCAAATATTATTCAACCCTTTTGCTGCAAGTTGACTTTCTTCTACATCCAAAAATATTTGGATTCCTAAATATTTCTTCAGACATGACAGGCCTCTAATCCTTATCATTGTAGAAATATGAAGGACACACAGAACTTCTCCTAAAAGGGGACAGAAGCGTGTTCTCTATAATTACAGTGTCAGGAGACCTGGTCAAGCGAGCATTTTCCCCCCACCTCTAAGTCCTGGATTTGGATCAAGTAAAACCAGGCCCACAGCTCAGCGTGGTTATCTAATTTCATTTCCCTGGCTTCTCACCTCAGAATGCTTAGGGAAACAGGTTATTCTGAAGTCAGCTAAGCAAATTGGAAGGTGGGATTGGAAAAAAAATGTTCCTGTTATTATATAACTATGTTGTTTGGCAAAACAAAATCTCCGCACAATTTGGGAGTGGGATACAAACAAAGAAGAGGGGAGGTCAAGCTATACTGCAAAGTACCCAAGGGCAGGACAAGAAGCAATGGGTGGAGACTAATCAAGGAGAGAAGCAACTTAGAACTAAGGAGAAATTCCCTGACTGTTAGAACAATTAATCAGTGGAACAACTTGCCTCCAGAAGTTGTGAATGGTCCAATATGGACGTTTTTAAAAAGATGTTGGGATAACCATTTGTCTGAAGTGGTGTAGGGTTTCCTGTCTAGGCAGGGGATTGGACTAGACCTCCAAGGTCCCTTCCAACTCTGTTATTCTATATCTTCTTCTAGATCTATATTCTATATCTATTGTTTGGGTCTTCTTTGAAAAAACAACAACCAAACTCTTGGCAAGCACAACTAACTGGAAACAACAACAACAAAATATTTCCAAGACACAGGCCCCCCCACCTCTCAGTTCATGAGTAAAAGCAACTCCTTCCCAGCCTGTGAAACCCTAAACAGGGTGCCTGTACTTCTTTGCTAATATTACGGCCAAGTCCAAGACTATAACAGGGCGCACTTGTTACACTAAGCCATAAACTTTTCTGGTTAGAAAGCAGAACTGCCCAGGTTCCCGTGAAGCTGGCATCCATTGTCCCAGCACGATGGTTGTTATGCAATGTGTGAAACCCACCTGTGTGTGGAGCAACAGGGCTAGTCATGGAAAGCAAAAGATCAGAAAAGAACAAAACCAACTTATTCCATTGTCCCAATCCTCCCCATAGGCTGTGCGAGCAAAGCCAAACGCCCCCCCCCACACACACTCCTTTGCAAGCACATTCCAGCGCCAGCCAGCCTCTGCCAGGATCCAGGAACACCCCAATCCCACTCCTCTCTCTCCTCCCCCACACCCTCCAGGATTCAGAAACTGGAGCCCCGGAGAGCCCCATTCACGCTTGCGACGGGCTTGCTTGAGTTTTTTAGCTGCCTCAGCTTCCCCGCTGTCTCAGCCAGTCACCCCCAAAGCACATCCAGATGCCTGCATCCCAGAACAGAACAAAGGAGGAGGGGGAGGGGAAAGCTTGTGGTTTGCCCCAGGAGGGTCAGCTGCAACACCCACCCATATCCTTCTCTCTTCTGCAGGCATCTGCTTTGTGCGCACACACCCATTCCCCAGACGCTCCTTCCCTTCCCTACATATCTGGGTTGTTTCACAGATGCCTAAAGGGAGCGCGGAAGAGGCTTCTGGTTCCACACAGCCGAAGCCAAAATGGCAACCTGGCAAACTGCCCCCTGCACCACCACCCCACTCCTGCCTCCTCCACTCCTCTCTGGCATTCAAAAACTCTCTCTTCAAATAATCATGTTCCACTGAACCTGCCTTGGCATCTTTGCTTAAATCAGCTCAGCAACAGAATGACGCCACCCGGCTTCTTGCTGTCCTAAGCAAAGGACTAAACTAAGCCAATGCAGGCATGTTCTCTTTGTCCTCCTCCTGCCCTCTCCCTCCTCCCTCTCTCCCCCCCCCCGCCCCCAAAGCATGGACTCTTTCCATCTGGTCCCATGGGGTGGAGGGCATTTTCTCTATGGGGCCAGCAAGGCAGGCTCACCTAAAGCCGCTCAGCATTTAAACTGGGAGAGATGAAGACGTCAAACATCTGCCGACTGCCAGCAGTTTGATCCTGACCGGCTCAAGGTTGGTTGACTCAGCCTTCCCTCCTTCCGAGGTCGGTTAAAATGAGGACCCGGATTGTTGTGGGGGCAATAGGCTGACTCTGTAAAGCACTTAGAGAGGCCTGTAAAAGCACCGTGAAGCGGTATATAAGTGCTATTGGTTGTCAAGGCACCCGAAGGCCAGGCAAGGAATAGTGGATGGAAACTGAACAAGGAGAGAGATTCAACCTAGAAATAAAGAGAAATTTTGTGACAGTGAGAGCAATCAACCCATGGAACAGAAGTTGTGGGAGCTTCATCACTGGAGGCTTTCAAGAAGAGATTAGATGGCCATCTGTCAAAAATGGTGTAGGGCAAGGGTCTTCAAACTTGGCAAGTTTAAGACTTGTGGACTTCAACTCCCAGAATTCCTGAGCTAACATGACTGGAGGAGGAATCCTGGGAGTTGAAGTCCACAAGGCTTAAAACTGTCAAGTTTGAAGACCCCTGAGGGTGTAGGGTCACCTGCTTGGGTGGGGATGGGGATGTTGGACTAGACAACCCTAGATGACAAAGTCCCTTCCAACTCTGTTCATCTGCTACTGCTATCTGTAGTGTGTTGCTGTGGTGAGTTAGGCTGGGCCGATGAGTTCCATCCTGGGGATCAGTTCCCCTAGAGCAGGGCTCTCCAAACTCGGCAGCTTTAAGACTTGTGGACTTCAACTCCCAAAATTCCTCCTCCAGTCATGTTAGCTCAGGAATTCTGGGAGTTGAAGTCCACGAGTCTTCAATTTGCCAAGTTCGAAGACCCTTGCCCTAGAACCACACACACAAGAGCCAGATGGCTGGAGGCAGGCTCTCACATTGTCTCAATGCAACCCAGTCACCTTTTGCCTGTTTGCAACGGAGCACATCTGGACTTTGTCCACAAGGGCAGGAGACCAGGCTTCTGACAGCTAGCCCCATGGATCTCCAGCCCTCTTTTTTTCCAGCCTGTTTGCCAGTTTCCTCAAGCTAAGTGGGTGGCTACTGTTGTTATTTATGAGACTTCCCAGATCAAATAAGAATCTCTTTTGTTTTCCCCATTCCCCCACCCACCCACCCACCCGCAAAAAGGAAGGGTGGGATAGTGCCTGCCTCTCCAGGCTAATCTCTAGTAGCGATGTCATTATAATATACTCAGAAAGAGCAAGCTTTTTTTTTTAAAAAAAATGCTATTAAGGGCCCAGTGCATTTTCTGCAACTTAATCTTCTATATCCCGCCAATAGGATTTACTGAGAAAACTGTTCTCACAGCCCCCTCCCTCCCATCGCCTATCTAAAAAAGAAAAAAGAAAAGAAAACCGAGACAGATCAAAGTTACAGAGGTGTTAGGGAGGTTCCGAGCGAAGTTAAAATTAGCAAACAGAAATAGTCACACAAATTGAGGGGGAAAAAATAAAGATTTTATAACGTTTATTTTTTTTCCAAAAGAGGGGAAGGAGTCCCACTAGACACTTAAGTACCAGTTTGGTGTAGCGGTTAAGACACTAGGCTAAAAAAAAAGAGACCCTGAGTTCAAGTCCTGCCTTAGCCATGAAAACCAGTTGGGTGATTTTGAGCCAGTCACTCCCTCTCAACCCAACCCGCTTCCATAGGGTTGTTGTTCTGGGCAAAATAGGAGCAGGAAGGTGTGTTGATGTTCACCACCTTGAGTTATTTGTAAAAAATAATAAAGGTAGGATATACATAAACAGTTAAATAAAATAAAAAATGTGGCTTTTATCTTACTTCAAACACTGGGAACCTCAACTTTTCTTTAAGGGGCACAAAAGAAGATTCTGTACAAATTTTCTAGTACTGAGGACTAGAAATTTGCTATTAAAAATAATATGGTTTTTTTTTCTTTCATTCGTTTATGTCTGATTTTCAGAGGCTGCTTGGACGAATTTCTGCAGTTTTCTTGACAAGGTTTTTTCAGAAGTGGTTTGCCGTTGGCTCCTTCCTAGGGCTGAGAGAACGTGACTGGCTCAAGGTCACCCAGCTAGCCCTTTTTTCCCAAGGTAGTGCCAGAACCCCTGGTCGCCTGGATTTTAGCCTGGTGCCTCAACCACCCCACCAAATTGACTCTCATGTACTTCAGGATGTTTTGTAACCAGTTTTCTGTTCTGTTCTACACTTTTACTCTGCTGTACATTAAAGGAGGCATATATTCAAAACAAGCAAGCAGTGAAAAATCTGGTGGTTGACTGGCCTGGCCCGAATGCTCAGCCAGAATGTGGGTGCAACCAGAGGTGGCATTCAGCCAGTTCTGACCAGTTCTGGAGAACCAGTAGCGGAAATTTTGAGTAGTTCGGAGAACCGGCAAATCCCACCTCTGACTGGCCCCGCCCCCCTCTATTCTCTGCCTCCCATTGAGTCCCAGCTGATCGGCTGGGTCTTCTTTGGTTGCCCTGCACAGGAGAACGGAGCTGGAAAGCAGGTTAGTGGGGTGGGGAGGGAATGGGGATTTTGCAGTATATTCTTCCCCTGCCACACCCACCAAGCCATGCCCACAGAACCGATAGTAAAAAAAAATTGAATCCCATCACTGGTTCAACCCATATGGAGGACACTCAGGGGAGAGCTAACTTGCCCCACTGTCTATGCATGGAAGTAGCATTAGGAGGAGAAAATAAAAACACTTCCTAGCCCAGATTCTCAAAAAAAGGCAAGCCACAACTCCTACGAACAGCAACCGGGTCCTGCCTGTGTGAAACGGTGCGCCAAGGCATTGGGGATGGCAGGGGCAGCTGAAGGGGGTTGCGCGCATGTGTGTATCTGGCTTTGTCACAGATTGGTGAGCAAGTTAATCTCAGACTCCCTGACACGTGGCATAAAATCACGATCCCGTAATGGAATTCATTCGTCTTCCTGTCCTGGGAGAGGCCAACTCCAGCAAGGCATGCCAGAATGGAAGAGAATAAAACATCAGGGCAGGGGCTCTCGGTGCAAGGCAACAGGGTCACAAGCAGACCACAGGATGAATCCTTCCTTTCCCAAATTCACTGCTCGGAAGCAAGGGAGCAAAGAGGCCGGAGGCGGGAATGAGGGCACTAATTCCATCCCTCTTATTATCGATCAGAAAGGTCGGCAGTTCGGTGGTTCGAATCCCTAGCGCCGCGTGACGGAGTGAGCTCCCGTTACTTGTCCCAGCTTCTGTCAACCTAGCAGTTCGAAAGCATGTAAAAAATGTAAGTAGAAAAATAGGGACCCCTTTGGTGGGAAGGGAGCAGCGTTCCGTGCGCCTTTGGTGTTTATAGTCATGGCGGCCACTTGACCATGGAGACGTCTTCAGACAGCGCTGGCCTTGTAATGAAGACGAGCACCGCCCCCTACAGCCAGAAGTGACTAGCACAGATGTGCGAGAGGAACGTTTACCTTTAATGAGGGATGTTGGCATTGCACGGACAGAGTCACTCTAGAACAGGGGTCTCCAACCTTGGTCACTTTAAGACTTGTGGACTTCAACTCCCAGAATTCCTCAGCCAGCAAAGTCTTAAAGTTGCCAAGGTTGGAGAGACCCTTGTTCTAGAGCACCTGCAGCCCAATAAAATGATTTTGTACCTGGGATGACCTGCCAACTGAGCAAAATGCATCATGTCTTGTCCAGTCAACAAGCACAAGCAAGTCAGCACCACTTCAGACCTTACACAACAACAACAACCTTGCCACTAGGTCTATCTTTGATGGGAACAAGACCAATGTTTAGTCCACCACTGGCCAGCCACAAACATGGGGGAGGGAGGGAGAAGATGATGGTTTTTCTCCATTGTCCACCCAGTTTCCTGCCCAATGTCCACCCAGCTTAAAGTGTGCTGCCATGATTCAGAACCAGCAATCATTAGGAGTCCGATCCTACATGCATTTACCCAAACCTCTTCTTGAAATCATCTGAATTGAGGATTGTGACTACATTTGGTGGCCATCAAATCTACAATCTGATGATGGTTTGGGTACATTCACGTTACCCTTGAGATATTTCTATTTCAAATGAATTCACTCACTTCCTTGGCCAGGAACACAAGAGATGACTTGCTTGGCCATCCTGGGGTTAAAATTAAGCCTCTTTCCAGGTTCTACTACGGGGATCTCCAAACTTGAAGACTTGTGGACTTCAACTCCCAGAATTCCTCAAGCCAGCCATGCTGGGAACTCTGAGAGTTGAAGCCCACAAGTCTTAAGTTGCCAAGTTTGGAGACCCAGTTCTACAGCATAGACCTGTGGTAGCTTCATGGTAGCTCTTCAGTTTTGTAATCACCCATTCCCAGCTGTTCCTCATGTCCCTCAAGTCTTGGTTTAAAGCATGGGTGTCCAACCTTTTGGCTTTCCTGGGCTGGGCTGAAGAGAAATTCTGCTAACTATCGGCTGGCTGCATTTTGGCGGTTCAAATCCCATCAGGCTCAAGGTTGACTCAGCCTTCCACTCTTCCGAGGTGGGTAAAATGAGGACCCAGATTGTTGGGGGCAATATGTTGACTCTGTAAACTGCTTTGAGAGGCCTGTAAAGCACTATAAAGCGGTATATAAGTCTTATAGCTATTGCTATATGTAATATAGTTAATGTATATAAATCCCATAATACTGTTAAAAAGTTTACAATCTTCTGGGGCCACATTACTAGTTATCCAAGGCTGCATGCAACCCTCATTCTATGGGTTGGACATGCCTGGTTCAAAGGAACCTTGAGTAGGGCAGAGCTGAGTCAATGCAGGTGGGCAATTGTTGGTTTCATCTATCTGTCATCTTGGGTTGATGGAATATCAGGTTGACCAGATGCAACAGAGTGCCTCTCCTCAACCCAGGAGCTGCAATCCAATACATCTGGGCAGTGCTAAAGGGGGAAGGGCTGCCACAGAGGATGGGGATACGAACGGCTTCCAGTCCCACGAAAGGAAGGATAGGAGCAGCTGCAACTTGCCTTACGCTCTGTATCCTTCTGTGAACATAGCCAGTTGCACCTGCCGAGTTTCTCTCCTTGACACAACCCATCAGTAACGTAACGGTCTGCCCTCTTCCACAGCTGTCCACTCTTTTTCGAGACCTCACTGGTAAAGACTGTCAACCTATGGTCATCTCTGCAAAGCCTTAAATGGCAAAGGGCAAAGGAAGACAAACAAATAGGACATGAGATGGCCAGCTGCAGTTTCCAAATCCTGTCCAGATTTGTACTAGCTGACATGCTGTCTTCAGAATATGAGAGTCCTCAAGTGCTGGAAGATCCAGGTTCAGGCCACCTGTCTTTTAAGGCAGGGGTCTCCAACCTTGGCAACTTTAAGACTTGTAGACTTCAGCTCCCAAAATTCCTCAGCCAGCAAAGCTGGCTGAGGAATTCTGGCAGCTGAAGTCCACAAGTCTTAAAGTTACCAAGGTTGGAGACCCCTAAGGAAAGCACTTAGCAGTCTTGATTTAGACTTAAAAAGTAAGTCAAGTCAACTTCAAGTCAAGTTTTACTTCTCCGCCTAGTCGACAGTCCTGCATTCTTTAATGCTTTCCTGTCGGGTGCAAGAAACCAGGAACCGCAATACACAGGCAGTCCTTGATTTACAACCACAGTGGAATCCTGCATTTCTCTTGCTTAGCAAGACCGGGGTCAGTTGGGCCCTATTTTTTACGACCTTTCTTTCCACAGTTGTTTAAGTGAATCACCTGCAGTGGTCAAGCTACTCACATGACTATTCAGTGAATCTGGCTTCCCCCATTGACTTTGCTGGTCAGGTGGTCGCAAAAGGGGATCGCTTGACCCCCGGGATGCTGCAATCGTCATAAATAGGAGCCAGCTGCCAAGCGTCTGAATTTTGATCACGTGCTGCAATGGTGGTAAGTGTGGAAAAACAATCAAGTCCCCCTTCCCCCCACCCCAAGTGACTTCAAATGGTCACTAAACGAGTGGCTGTAAATCCAGGACTACCTCTAGTTAAAAAGCACTATGATTTATTTTATTCTACACAGGAATCTGATCTACTGACATTCAAGGCAAATTGGCCTGGATAATTCCGGAGGAACTTCCAAGGCAGCGGCGGGGTTCAAATAATTTAACAACCGCTTCTCTGCCCTAATGATTTCTTCCAGCAACCAGTTCACCAAACTGCTCAGAAAGTTCACAACCAGTTGTCCCAAAGCGGTGGTGAACTGGCTGAATCCCACCACTACTTCAAGGGGGCATAGGGACTCCAGACCAGAGGTGGTATTCAGCAGGTTCTGACCGGTTCTGGAGAACCGGTAGCGGAAATTTTGAGTAGTTTGGAGAACCGGCAAATTACCACCTCTGACTGGCCCAGTCTCCAAGTCCCAGCTGATTGGCTGGGTCTTCTTTAGTTGCCCTGCACTGGAGAACGGAGCTGGAAAGTAGGTTAGTGGGGTGGGGAGGGAATGGATATTTTACAGTCTCCTTCCCCTGCCATGCCCGCCAAGCCACGCCCACAGAACCGGTAATAAAAAAAAATTGGAATCCCACCACTGCTCCAGACCGATATGCATTTGACTCCACCTTCAGCCTCAGCCTCATCATCTCCTTACATCTCCCAGCCAAATTTTAACCAAGCCCAAACCTGCTTGGCTTTTTAGATCAGCCAAAGGCTTGAGCACTAAATCCTGCCACCCAGATGGGCCGAATTAAACTAGGGCTGTGCAGAAACCGAAGCCTCAGGCCAACCCGTTTGCCCCCAAAACTTCAGGAATAACACATGGAACCCTTTAAAAAGCTGTGGCTGAATTGCAGCATTTGACGTGACACAAGACACAAAAATATAGTTTAAATACATGGGGAACAATAGGGGGAATGAAGAGCATTTTAACGTAAACAAATGCAGGGGAGTTCTGGCCCGTCCACTCATTTGATTTGAATTCCAGCACCCTAGTCAAAGGAAGATCTTCCCCGATACACACACACACACACAGAGAGAGAGATACAACTATTATGTCCCCCTGATCTAAACACAGAGGCAGCTGAAACTACCTTACAGGGTTGTTGAAAGGGTTTTAAAAACAGCCCCTCTACTCTCCGGAGGGAAGGCAGGAAATGAAATATAGGGAGGATTAAAGAAAGAGATACAATATACCTGTTTCTACTGCCCCAAGGTGGAAGCTAAGAGTGCGGCGTGCACCAACTCTTAAAGCTTATGGCTTTTCCTTCAGAGCACACATTTTCCTATCCCTGAAGGAGAAAAATATAACATCTGAAAAAGGTATGAAGGCAGAGAGAGGGAGGAAGCGGGGGGGCACATACTGGTGGCCTGAGCCTTTTTTTGTGTTTGTTTTTTTTGAGCCCTGAAAGCCTCTTCAGCTTGCACAACTGAATGACATTTGCTGCTATTTTGAGGCAGGAAATAGAAAGGAGTGCTAAGCCTAAAAGGCACTATCACATAAAAGCACAAGAGAAAGGAAAAAAGAAAAAGGGAAAGGGGGCAAAAACAACAACAACCTTGAATCCCACCCTCTCCAAAAGCTGAAAGGCTCAAAGAAAAGAGAGAGGAAAAAAGCTGGCTGCTCCCCTACTCATCCTATGGACCTGCCCCCTTTTTGCATAATTGACCCACCCAGTGTGACCCCCCCTTCCCTCCTCCCAAGCCCACTGAATGCGTGTGGGTGTGTGTGTGTGTGTGTGTGTGTGTGTGTGTGTGCAACCCCTCCCCCCTCCCCCATTGTTTCACCTTGGGACAAACAAATTAATTGATGCAAAACAATGAAGGCCACTTGAATAAGGCAAAAAAGAGCTGCAGAGGCAGGGAACTATTGGCTAGGACGCCCCTGTGTATTTGCCACAAGCAGGACAAAGCTTGCACATGGTCAAAGTGCCCCATGGCCTGAGTAACAGGTAGCTCTCCTGGACCACCATGGTAAACTGGCTACTCCAGATGGACAAGAGCATCCTTGTTGAGGGGAACGCATGCACAGAAGAGGGAACACTCAACCCGATTTAAGGAAAACAGGATGTTGTCCTTGTTTTGCCAAGTAAGTTTGTTAGCCAGTTCAGACCTCAGCTCCAAGGGAAAAACAGCTCGGAGCATCAAGCGATGAATTCGGCAAGCCGTTCCTCTTCCAGCAAATGTTTCAAACAAGTTTGTCCGCTCAAAACTTGTGCAGAGGTTCAAAAGAGCAGTTTTCCAGGCAGGAAGCAGTGCCAAGGGTGGGATTCAAAATTTTTAACAACCGGTTCTGTGGGTGTGGCTTAGGTGGTGGGCGTGGCTCGGTGATCATATGACTGGGTGGACATGGTTTGGTGGTCATGTTATTGGCTGGGTGTGGCTAACCCAACATCTCTCACATCGAGGCACACATCTCCTCGCCTGGCCTCTCATGACTGTGGGGATGCTGCAACAGTCGTAAGTGTGAAAAATGGTCATAAGTCACTTTTTTTCAGTGCCATTGTAACTTTGAATGATCACTCCACACAAGCAAAGTATCAGCAAAGGAGGGGGGAAAACCCCAGAGAAGTTCCAGAGACAGGAAGTCTAGTCCTGCCAAGAACGTAATAAGGGTTAACGGAGAGGCAGTTTCTGTAAGCAACACCAGAATGTTTCCTTCCTGCCTTCCTTACAGGATTAGGCCAGTAATTTCTTCTAACAACCAGTTCTCCGAACTGCTTAGAATGTTAACAACTGGTTCTAGCAAATAGGTGCGAACTGGTAGAACTCCCACCCCTAGTTCACACAATCCATGAACCGTCAATCGAGGTTGTAGATTGATGTATATGCTGCTGAACCCTGGGTGTTGTAAGCCTCTGGGAGTCAGAAATGATTCAGTGCATACAAATCAAATCCAGCACCAAGTAATAAAACTATCCGCGGTAGCATAGTAAAAAAAAAAATAGGAAGAAAAATAATTTGAGAAATACATTATACAAAACGTACATTGGTGAGCATTCAATTCTCTTGGAAGGCTTTTGTTTTGAGCTGCCTTCCTGACAGAGTCAGGAGAAGAGACTAACTCCTGGGGTGGGTGGGGGGAGGCCAATTCATAGAATAGGTGCAGCGATAGAAACTGGAACCAACTGCACAGGTGGTCCTTGACTTACACTAGTTCGTTTAGTGACCATTTGAAGTTACAGTGGCACTGAAAAAGTAACTTACGACTGAATTTTGCGCTTATGACCGTTGAAGCATTCCGTCGCTCGCGAATCAAAATTCAGACGCTTGGCAACTGGCTCATATTTAGGATGTTTGGCAGTATGTCCCAGGCCATGGGATCCTCTTTTGCAAACTTCTGACAAGCCAAGTCAAGGAGGAAGCCATATTCACTCAACAACCATTTTTGTTTAAGTTAAAAACGGCACTGATTCGCTCAACAACTGTTGCAAGAAAGGTCATAAAATGAGGCAAATGTCTCATTAATGTCACTTAACAAAAGTCTCAGCAACAGAAACGTTGGACTCAACTGCAGTTGTAAGTTGAGGAGTACTTGTATTCATATAACATGCCATCCCCAAACAATTAAACCTGGGATCTTGGAAAATGATGCAGCTGCTTCAATGAAACACAGGGGCTTCATGTACATTTGGAAACACCTTTTCCAATTCAGATCTAAAGCCCAGCTCGAATCACATTTTACCTTAACTTGTTGGCCTGATCCATACAGTATCCTAAGATAATTAATCAGGTCCCTACAACATAGAGAATTCCAAACTCTGTAGCCCAGCATTTCTCAACTTTAGCACTTTAAGATGCATGGACTTCAGTTCCCAGACTCCACCAGCCACTGAACCCAACTTATGTTTCTAACTAAAACTGCTCTGAAAAAGATTCAGGAAGCCCTCAGGTGGGATGGTTGGAATATCAGATTAGATTGCAGGAGACTCCAATTTCCACATGTTCTGGCAATGGATATTATTAACTCTCAGTCTAACCCAGGGGTGTCCAACCTTGGCAACTTTAAGACTTGTGGACTTCACAAAGCTGGCTGAGGAATTCTGGGAGTTGAAGTCCACAAGTCTTAAAGTTGCCAAGCTTGGACACCCCTGGTCTAACCTATCTTGCAAGGGGGTTAAAATGGGATGAGACATATGTGTACAGATTTCGTTCTTTTAAAAAAAAAAAAAGGTGAGTTTTACAGGTAGTCCTCAAGTTGCGACTGTAATGGAGCCTTCCCGTCACAATTGTAATTCGTGATGATCATAAAGTAAGTTCTTCATGTGGCTGACTCAATTTTTTTATCTTTTCTTGAAGCAACCATTAAGCAAACCGATGGTTCGTTATGGACATGGTTTTGCTACAAACAGGATATAAATGCCAGTTTTGGGCAAAATGCAGCCGTGGGACCACAGGACACTGCAAACAGCTGTATTTGTGGAATGGTTGGTGAGCACCCAAAGCGTCTCAAAAAATGTCTCAGGTGACTGCAGAGAGGCCCAACCGTCAGAACTTTGAATCCAGATCATAAGTAGCCTCTAGGTAAACCCATCAGAACTTTGAATGTTCACTGAGTGGGCCTGTCATAAGTTGAGAACTTCTTATAAATGTAATAAATCATAGCAAAAAACTTTTAAAGTCAGAATGTAATATTTTTTTAAAAACCCGCACAAACCAATACTGTTATTAAATACACTTGTTTATCTATTTTATGCATTTACTAGCAAATGAAGTCTACGCCCAGCAGATCCACAATACAAAGGCAATCCAGCTGAAAAGGATCATAAGGACATCAGAAACTGTTTCAGTAGCTGGGGGATGCTTTTGTATATAAGCAAATTCTTATTTTCCAACTATTTTTTTTTTATTCATGCACATCAGCTTAGCTCCCCCTCCTGCTTTCAACACTCTCCATGTGCCTCAGCAAAAAAAAAAAAAAAATGGCAAAGGTTTGTGGGGACGTCACCCAGTAACCCATCCCCAAAAGGGAATGAAAATATTGAGCATGAAATATTGCAGAACTAAATCCCTTCCGTGCGTGGAGATTTCCATCTCCTTTTTTTTTTTTTTTTTGTCCTATCGCCGTGACTGTGTTCCATTACGTCAAGCTTTGTAGTTGTGTATTTCCCCCCAAAAAAAAAAAAAACCCTACAGGGTGGATGAGTCCGAGAGAAATGGCCCTTTTAAAGCAAATAAATAAAACGGCAAGTTTCAAAAGAAAATATTCTTTTAGCAAAACAGCCCACTTTGTTTTGGAACCCAGCTACGGCAATGTACACAGAAGGGTGTGGAATACCATAATACCCTGGGAGTCAAGAGCCTCCTTATTACTAAGCTGCTGGAGTATTCACGTCCAGAAATCAGCACAAATGCAGGTGCAGATCGATTCACTCCCCACCCCGTCTCCGAACAAAAGTGTTTTCCAAATGGGGGACAGTCCTGAAGCAGGGGCATAACCTAGGGAATCGCGTTGTAAGACTGGCTAGGGACGTAGGACCCAGCTTGTACTCACTACACAAAGGGCCTTTCACAGAGGGTGAAGCTGACCCCTGCAGCACACCAATCCTTACACGGAGCTAGCTAGCTAGCTGCCTTATAGAGAGATTGGAGGGAAGCGTAGGGAGCTTGTGGGATCCCCTGAGATTAACGCAGCAATGTAAGGCTGTAATTTAGGGGCCCCACAGCATCTGACGTTGATCTAGGCTGGTAGGAAGTCTCAACATGCACCTGTTTCATTAGTAAGAGGATTCCCCTTGAAAAAGGACCCTATTCCTTGCAGGACAGAGGAAGACAACATTGCAAGATGCAGCCTGTGTCGGTCACCACTCATGCTGGAGCCATCCTCAGGGAACTTCTCTGTGTGCTTTAGGCTGTTGCGTGTGTGTGGTATTTATATGATGCCTGTTGTATGTAGTTTTTTAGATGTAGATTGAGGAGTTGTTTCCTTGTGCTGCCAAGCCCTAGACTCCTAAGTACTTGATAAACTGGGGGTAAATCCGCGCTTCCTGTTGATTGACGAGGGTCTCGTTTCCCAGGCTTCAATCACTTCCCTGGCTGTTTTTGTGCCTGCTCGTCCAGCAATCTTAGTAGCTGCAAAAATTGAGCGTGTGTCTTTGTTTATTGCAACGGGATCCTTGCAATCATGCGATTCAATGTGATCGCTCAATGGTCACAATTAAAAACAGTGGACTCCAGGTTGTGACACTTATTGTCTCATGTGCATCTTTTGTATAAAAAGTGAGCGAAGTATCCCAGTCCCATCGTAGCCCCTTTACACCGACAGAATGAGACATACAATCCCCAGAGAGCCTATAATGGGGCAGAAGAGGATTGTGAGAAAGAGGGCAAAAACCGGAGCAAAGGAAACCTGAGGCCAGGGGGAAATCCAGCGGTGAGGGGAGGAGGAATCTCACAACAGGAAGGCGTAACAGCACCACCAAATTCTTCCTTCCTTTCAACCCCTCTTCACCCAGCCCAGAGCAGGTTCTCTGACCTCCCGCAAACACTTCCTGTGTTTTCTGTCTTACCAGCTTCTTAATTATATTAATAATCAAAAGAAAAGTTGCCTATCTAAAAAAACAGGAGATGTGGTTGCTTTAAGAGCTCATCTCTTCCTGCTGCTTATTCCTCGCTTTAAAACTGTAATCTGCTGCTGGGGACACTACAATTAGCTGCCACCCAGTTGGCTGCAGTATGACAGCAGATTAGGATTTCAGCTGGGTCCTTAAAAGAGAAGGGGGTGGGTGGGTGGGCGCACATGAAGCACTGAAGGACCACCACCCTATTTTCAAGCAAGGATTATCGCACTGGGGGGGATGTTGCCAAAACTACTGTGGGAAGGGGATGAAATCTGCCTTTTTTTTTTATTGCACCCAGCACCTGGAACTCTAGAGCAGGACTCTCCAAGGTTGGGAACTTTAAGACTTGTGGACTTCAACTCCCAGAATTCCTCTTTGCTGGCTGAGGAATTCTGGGAGTTGAAGTCCACAAGTCTTAAAGCTGCCAACGTTGGAGAGCCCTGCTCTAAAAGACTTGGAGGATTCTCCAACAAAGGCAATCTTGGGTTCCGAGATCTCCCCTAGAAACGCATGCGTGCACACACACACACGCACACACACACACGCACACACCTCTGCACAGCTGGGCATTTTGCTAGGAAGGACTTGTCAGACTGGCTGTGCCCTACAGCCTGGTAAACAAGCCTTCAGCATACCCTCTTATCTCTCTCGGGGCCAATTTTCGGATTGCACAGCCCCTTTGAACACAGCAGAAACAGAGAAGCCAGAAGGATGTGTGTGTTTGTGTGTGTGTGTGTGTGTGTGTGTGTTGAAGGGACAGATGTTAAGGGAAGGCAGGACTAGCGTGACCGCCTCTCTACCCCCCCCCTCCCCACACACACAACCAACCCTGTGACGCCTCTAATCTTGGGTCATGCTATAGCAGCTCATTACGCCCAACAAGCATCAGTGGGCTGGCAAGGAAGCCAAATTTGGTGGCAGATGAAGAAAGAGGGTGGGGTAAAGGCTGGGCGCCTCTGATTGATGAGCTAAACTCATTTCTCCAACCTTGCTTCCCCCCCCCAATACCACACACACACACACACACACACACACACACCCTCTCAGCCTCCTTCTTAAGAGCAACCGGCTTTCCCTCCCCACTCCCTTCCATCTACAACCAGTCATAAACCTGCAGAAGCAAGCCTGGATCCTTTTTCCACCCACTGCTGCCATCCATCAGCTGCCACGGGGTTAATTCCAGCTCCACCAGGTTATTTTCCCCTCAGTGCTTTTGACTCACTAATGATGTGCAAGGGACACAAAGAGACTGCTGTAAAGCAGATACACAACTCCCCCCTTTCCCTGTTCCCAGCACTGACTGCCTCCCTTGGTCTCTTCTCCGCCCCCCCTCATTTACACACACACACACACACACACACACACACACACACAGAGCCCTCCATGTTCCGGATACACCTGTGTGCTGCAGGGAAAGATATTAACTCCTTGGCAGCCAAACTTGGATCCTGGGGACAAAATATTGCAGGCAGCAATGGGAAGAATAGGGACCACTGAGCTACAACTTCCCTGACCCACGAACTTGTGGGTCCGAGGAGGAAGCCCCATTTGCTCAGACCTGGCTTCCAGCTCAGGTAAGGCTTGGACTAGCCAAGCGTGTTGAACAGCATAGCAACTACGTCCCACCTTGAAATCTCAGGACAGCGCCAAGAGATCGTTAGCAAAGTCTCAAGACCTGCTGCATTTAAGCAGCAAAAGGACTTATTCATTGGGCTTCTTTATCTCCCTCCCCAGAGGGTTGTCATCTCTGCCCCAAAGCCTCTCTAACCAGTGAAACAGGAAGTGGCATCTGCCTAAGCAAGCCCTTCTTGTAAATAAGGCACAGTTCGGGTAGTCGGGGGACCTGATGCATCTGAGAAGCAGGGTGATCAACAAATGCCTGGCTTTGCCCGGAAGTTAAAAAAAAAAAAAAGTACTGGATTAAAATACAAAAATGGTTAAACAGAATTACACATTGCTGAATAGAATTGAAGCCAGAATTGTTTCTTTTGGGGATTATTAAGGGGAAATGCCCTAAAAAATATTTGATTTTACACATAACCACAGCAGCGAGGCTTGCACTCGCACAGTGCTGGAAAATGGTCACTATACTAACAGATGGTTTAGTAATCCAAAAGATTTTAGATTGTGCAGAAATGGATAAACTCACTTTAGAATTAAAGGACAAGGAAGACTTGGAATATTACACAGTTTGGAAAAATTGGTATCAATGGATAGATAACAGGAATAAGAAATGTACAGATCATAAGCAGATATAGATATGTATATGAATAACTAGAAATGTATGGAAATGTATATATATAACCAAGATATTTTAGTACTGTCAAAGAAGATTGAGATTTGTAAAAAGTTGTTTTTAAATTTATTTGTATTTTAATGTTTCAAATTTCAATAAAGGTTAAATAATTTTAAAAAAACAAATACCTGGTTCTGTGAAGGAGATCCTCCAGGTTTCTTCACATCCTCCACCACCTGGGAGTGGAAAAAAAAACAAGAATTGGGCTAAAAGTAGCAAGCTACTACGGAAACCATACAATTAAAAATGGGGCTCTCATATGTCATATGTATCTGGCATACGCCAACCACACTATTTTCTTCACACCACAGAATTAATTAGAGAGTCTGTCTTTCTCCTTGATGTAAACCTTTCCATCTGCAGGAAGTAGTTTTAGTAGACTTGCACCAAGGAGGAAGTCGTTGTAGTCTTTGGTTTAGGACCATTCAAGCAGAGACTTACAACATTGTTGAAAAACGTGACTTATAATGGGGTCCTTGCACTTATGACTGTTTCACCAGCCCCGTGGTCTTGCTCAGCAATGGATATCCTGCTTCCAATTATGGCCATAAGTCAAGGACTACCTGGAATAGTCTACACCATTTTGTAAATCACAGAAAAGACAAAGAATGGACCCACTGTATGCATTCTACGCTCCTCAAATCAACCGATTTCAGTTTAGAGAACATCAACGTTCTATTTACATCCGTGTTTTTCATACTTTTTCGAGGATGGGCACATGCTAGGTGGCTGAAATCTTCACGTCTAAATGTTGCCCAGTTTAAAAAGAGGTCTAATTTTATTTGATTTATTTATTTTTTAAAAGCAAAGTTAACTGTTGCACGTAGGCCATAAAAGAAACTCCCAAAAATGATTTCAGAGTTATACATAGCCAAACTCAATGATTTTTTTTCATCAGGTTAAGATGTCAAAGAGAGCACAAATGAGAATGGAGAGGAGTAACAGCCTGTGTTCAAGCCAGGTCACTAATTAAGAAACATATTGGTAGAATATGGGGAATCGCCTGTGGACATTCAAATTAGACCCTATCAGGTGGAAAGTTGATTTCAGGGAGCATCCTAGAACTTTCCAAGAGCTGCTGAGATGACAGTACAAATAGAAACATTATTCCAGGGTGTTAATTCATTGGATCAACCTGCATTAACACAATAAAAAGTGCCTTTTTGCTGATTGCTTAATATGGTGGCTGAACCTAGTCACAGTGGTTGAAATCATGCTTTATGGCTTGGTGCTGTTGCATGAATCCAGTCACCGTGACTTACTCTATGCCTCAAACAATCCATGGTTTATCATAGATGAAACTGTTCAATCACCAACTTGTTGGAAGTGTTACCGTCCAATCTTTAAAAGAGAAAGGACGTTTCTTAAGCGAAAAAACATACTCTGATGACCTTAACCACCACATCTGTAAGGAGTTTGAATACCTGCTTATCTAGCATCTCTCATTATCTCCTTTTGCTTGTTCCTTATCAAATGAAAACCCATAAATATAAACCCTTAGTGATTTTTCCTTAAATCCACACATGGGGATGCTATTGACCTGCTTAAACGCACATGTCACCAATCCATTTGTCTTCAGATAAATGATTTCTGCAACCTATTTCTCATTTCTAGCATCATTTTATAGAAAGCAGTTTGTTTTTTTACATTAATTCTATGGCAAAGATTCACATACTCTCTCTTCAGTTACCAGGTTCAGTGGTTTTGTGCGTATGCCCTCCTGGGAGAATGGATACCCCAAAATATTTTTTTTTTAACTTAATCTTCTTTAAATAAGAATGCTTTTCTATTATCAATGCTGTGCGAAAGAACTGAGAGAGGAAGTATGTAGGGAACTAAGCTGTGGATACTTAAGATACTGTTTTGGCTCATCAGCAAAAGCCATCCATGCCTTAATTCTAGTGATAATTTGGCCCCAAAATATTGACAAATGCTATGCAAATGCAACTTAGGATAGTTTTGTTTTCTTCACAAAACTCCTACTCAGACACTAGTAGTGGTCTCTAAACCACCTTATAATCCAGTATTTTTCAATCTCAGCAACTTTTAAGATGTGTAGACCAACTCTCAGAATTCCCCAGTCAATCATGATGGCTGGGGAATTCTGGGAGTTGAAGTTCACAAGTCTTAAAGTTGCCAACTTTGGTGACCCTTGCTGTAGTATGTTGGGCAGGTGACTTTGGGCCAATCCCTTTCTCTCAGCTCTAGGAAGAAGACAACAAGGGACAATGGCTTCCAAAAACCAGAGCCATTTTGGTGCAGTGGTGAAGGAGGAGGCTGTGAGTTCTAGTCACATCTCATGCATGAAAAAGGGCTAGGTGACTTTGAGCCAGTCACTCTTTCTCAGCCTACCTCACTTCACAGGGTTGTTGTTATGGGGTAAATAGGAGAAGGGAAGAGTATTAGGCATGCTTCCAGAGGTGATATTCAGCAGGTTCTGACCAGTTCTGGAGAACCGGTAGCAGACATTTTGAGTAGTTTGGAGAACGGGAAAATCCCACCTCTGACTGGCCCCGCCCCCATCTATTTTCTGCCTCCCGAGTCCCAGCTGATCGGCTGGGTCTTCTTTGGTTGCCCTGCACAGGAGAACGGAGCTGGAAAGCAGGTTAGTGGGGTGGGGAGGGAATGGGGATTTTGCAATATCCTTCCCCTGCCACGCCCATCAAGCCACGCCCACCAAGCCATGCCTACAGAACTGGTAGTAAAAAAAAATTTGAATCCCACCACTGCATGCTTCCATCCTAACTCATGCCTATTGAGTTATAATAAAGGTGGGAAATATATCAATGTTGGACTCTGGAGACAGGCCAAGGCCAACCAACATATCAAAATATTGGTATATGCTTTTCATAGGCAATCATAATTAGTAATTTAATGACTGCATTCTGACTATCTGCAGTTTTCAAGTTATTTTCAAAGCAGCTTGACATATGAAAGCGCCACAGCTATGAATCCTGGTTATTACTAGGGCATAGATCATGACCATGATGTCTTTCTTCGTGCAGGATAGATTCATTAGTTCCTTTGGGCATTCGAAACATGGACATCACCAATACTGCTTATCTTCTAATGAGGCAACCAAGGTATTGTTGGTGTTAAGATTTTGGATTGGGATTGGGAACATCCTGATTGAGGCCTTCGTTTGATCCCAAAGCTCATGGAGGCACATGAGACCAATCAGTCTCGATGACCGTTGTAGGGATACAATGAGGTGAGATGTCCCAGCTCAACGTATGCCACCTCGACCTTCGAAGAGAACAGGCAGGAGATAAACGTAGTAACAAAGAAAGAACGTAGTCTACAGCTAGCAGATTTTTGTTGGCTTCATCCCAGCTGGTGTCAGTGCATGCTGGCATTTAGGAAGAGGGTCGCTGGAGGTTGGTGGGCATGAATTCTGCTCCCCCAGCCCCACCAAAGTGTGCAGCAATACCAAGTGTGCAGCTGGGTAGTTGCGAGAGCCCCCTGCCTTCTGTTTCATCACTGACTTGCCGAGACAAAGGGCACAGCTCCGTGCCCCTTTCTGCAGCTGAGCAGGCCGTCTCTCCCCAAGAACAGAATCATTAAAGGTCAGGAAGTGGCCATGAATCCAGAGAGGACGGAGCAAGGAGAGCCGTTCTCACTCAGCCCCCCCCCCCAACTGCCTGCTGCAGCAAATTCAATCTCCCCCACACGGTGCTTAAACTGACACAGACATTCCACATAAAATCCCCTTTGATCGCAGAAATGCCTGCCCAGAGCTACAGTCTGACCTGCCTGCCAGATCCTTTCTTTTCTTTCTTCACGCCTGGGAGTGGAGAAAGATCTGGAAAGGAGAAGACACGTGGCTTTCTCTGGATATGGCAGTACAAAACAGGCATCTTCCAACTCGGTGGGTCCCTCAAGATGCGGCCATGCCACAGAGCTGCAAGGCCGAAGTCTTGTTTCCAGAAGGCAGCACACCAACTGCTGACATGGCGGCCAGCCGCTGCCCCCACCTAGCAACCCCAGAAAATCCCAGATTCGCTATTAATCCCAGGCCAAGGAGATAACCCGAGGCCAAGCGTTAGCCTGGAATAGCCAAGTGTGCTAATTAGAGGCGTAAACGGTGTGTGGGGGGAAGGGGAGATGGAGAAGAGAGGAGTGGAAAGAGGGAAGGTGTGGATAAACGAGGCGCAGTTGAGAAAGGCTTGCTAGCACCAACCATCGGAAGGTTTGTACCTCACGCGGAAAAGTCAGTATCCCAGGAGCCACCTCATTGCTTAAGAGAGCTCTTTCATTTTTCTAACACTCCATTGCAACACGTGTTCCCCTTTTTAGAGGAGAAGACAAGCTGAGAGAGACGGTCAATGCTTGGTCCATACCTTGACTGGACAAACACACAGCCCTGGGTTATCATGTGGTTTGTGGGTTTCTAGCAAAGCGGCAAACAGGTAATGCTTGACTTATGACCAGTAGCTTACTGACCATTTGAAGTTACGACAAACCCCAAAGGCTACATACAATTTGGTTTGATGTTATGTCCACTGTCCTTAGGAACAACTGCAGAGATGGTGCAGCAACATCCTATCTTCTCATTCCACCATGCCAGCTCCCTGCAGGCTTTTCCCACCACCACTGGGTCTCTGCAGGCTCCATTGCAGTCATAAATCAAGGACTATTTGTATATCAATCCAGCCCTCCAGGTCTACAAACTGCAGTGTGGGTAGGAGGGAGTATTTGTAGCTTAGGGTTGAACCGCTGAAGCTCGGAGAGCACCAAGGAACCCACAAAGCTACGGTTTATGGGTTACCATCCCGCCATCCAATCAAATGGTTTTTAGTGAAACAAACTAGGCTTTAGTGCAATGTTCTAATCTAATATCCCACGGTTGTAATGACTCTTTGTGGTATTCTAGTATTTTCAGCCTAGTTTTAGCTCTGGTGCGTTGGATCAACTCAAGAAAACTTCGAGAAGAAAATAATACAACTGAGTAGTCTTCCACAATCTGCTTCCTTCCTACTGACTTACTAATGTCTTGTGTTAATGCGCAACTTTTTTAACCTCTCTATATTGCCCTTGTGTCCCAAGAAGATCTGCATCTGATATATCTTGCCAAAAAGTTAAAAAAAAAAAAAAACCCGAACCAAACCAACATACCCAAAGTGATAACCTTAGGATGAAATTTTAAAAAGTAATGAATTGCTCTGAAATACCTCTATGCTTCTTTTTCACTTGACCTCTTTCTCTCACACCATTCAGTGCCACATATTAAACATATAAGGAAATGTTGAGCCTTTTGTGACCTGTCCACTTTTCACACCTGCTCTGAGAGCTTCTAGTTGTGCTAAAAAGCCATATGGCATCTCAAGAGATGCCCTTGAAGAAAGTGGCATGGTTGCAGAATGAACAGGACAGGAGTTGGGATTATTTCCTTATTTGTTTATTTATTTGTTTCATTTTGAGACAAGGGCCATATACGGTCTCTCAGCAGAGTGATGGGGCTCACATTTCCCCAAAGTAGGAACAGGAAACTACACTGGATTTAATATAACTTTATCTTGATGCATTAAAGTTGATTAAATAGAGCTCATGTTCATTCATCCCATGCATTGATTTTTTTCCTCCTTTGCATTAAAAATCATACTTTGGTGGGAATTTGGAAGCCATGCTAAAGATTTTGGAAGGCCACGGGCAGCTTGGTTTAGAATTCACTGAGTTTTCAAGGTTCTAACCATAGAACAGGGGCCACCACCCACTAAGGATGGTCCCCGCCTGGTCAATTAGAGATCCACATGGTTTCCTTCAACTTTTCCTGAAGATTGTCTCACCATGGTTGAAAGCCATTGTGATCTAATATCCGGAGATCAGTTGTAATGACTCCTGAACAAGCATTGACCATTTACTAGAACCATCCATCCCACTCTCATAGAACGGGACAATAGCTAAAAATATCGGTGCAAAATATAGGAGGCATCTGACCAGGTTCCATTTCACATATAGTGTTGGGCATAAGCAACCAGAACCATTCGTAAATAGTCTCAAGCAGAAGCTTTATTGTTAGTCATCTGTGTTACAAGAATCTCACCAGTCTTACCACATTCCCTTGAGAATGGCCAGATAAGGCTTCAGGGATTCTAGGGGGAAGTCAGGCCTATGCTACTTTCTGCACTGCAAGGACTCTAAGCTAGGCCCCCCTCTTAACACCTCCCTCCAATTTAGCTAGAGATTCCACCATATAATGGCAGAAAAGGAATGCTGCTCTGGTTCTATACCAAAAAAGCAAAAAAGCCAAAACTTTTTCATATGGCTGGGAATACTGCATCTGGATTCTCAAGATGGTAGCAGAGCGTAAGAGACATTTCCAGATTGGTTTGATCCATTCTGCTTTTAAATGCCATGGCTCCTGCAGACCTAATGTTTGCTCCGTCAGAATCTGCACGTCCAATAGAAATGGATGCTTTCCAAAGTGCAGAATCTGCAAACATGGACAAGATTCTTAAGCAGAAGTGAGTTCTACTACAAATGTGAGTATCCCTCTCTTGAAAAGGCTCAGCTGATACTACAACAAGTAGTTGTAAAAAATGGCAATTGTGTCCCATGTCTATGTTGTCTGTCTTGGATGAAGTTGCAATCCCTCTTTAAACATGTGTTATGGTTAGCTGGACTCCAGGATTCACTCTTAGATTTAGATATTTAAGTTTTTAGCAGCTGATAGGATTGTTTTCTTTATACCAACTAGTTCCCAAGACAGCCTAATTTGGTGATAAAGATTCATATCTTGTTTATACTAACTGCTGGTACTGTGACATATTCTCTAGATTGGTTCAAAGAACATATTAAACCATAACATGGTTGGCTTGCATGGTTGGTAAAGCATGTTGTGTGAACTCAGACAGTATGACCTCTCCAACAAATAATGAGTAACAAATAACTAAGCAAAGTGTTATGGCTTAGTGCAGGGGTTCCCAAACTTGACAACTTGAAGACTTGTGGACTTCAACTCCCAGAATTCCCCAGCCAGCAAAGCTCAGCTGAGGAATTCTGGGAATTGAAGTCCACAAGACTTAAAGTTGCCAAGTTTGGAGACTTCTGGCTTAGTGCTTTATGGAAATCATCTGTGTAGTCACAAGCCTCAAAACTTTGTTGATGTCCTCCTTCCTAAAAGACTGAGCCCCCCCCCAAAGGTAAATATCCAGAGGTAATAAAAGGTAATAAGATGCTTGAAAGAGAGGGCTATATAAATAAAAGCAATACGTGTGGCTGCCTTTCAAGATAATTTGAAAAATTCTCTTAGTTCAGAAGGCTACAGGCAGACCATTGAGTAGAGCCAATTAGAAACTCTGCTTCTGAGTGAAAGTACTGATTACAACCTGTGAAGACTCAAGTGGCTTGTGTTGATGTCACCGGAAGGACTAATGTCTCCTGTAGGAATTTGTTCAGTTGTTTATCTTCATTCAGTTCCACCAACATTTGAGGTCTCTTTGACAATAACATAGCCTAGTGGTTCTTCCCAAACTCTGGAGCTCTTGACTGACATAGATTCTCAGTCCTGGACCTCCAGTTGAGCTTTCATGGAAGACCACCATTACATCAGGGGAATAGGCTAGATTATATGATTGTAGATTCAAACTCAGTGTTGATTCACTGTTTTTATTTAAGAGCCACGGTGACGCAGTGGTTGCAGTGCAGTACTGCAGGCTCCTTCTGCTAACTGCCCGCTGCCTGCAATTTGGCAGTTTGAATCTCATCTGGCTCAAGGTTGACACAGCCTCCTATCCTTCCGAGGTGGGTAAAATGAGGATCCAGATTGTTGGGGGCAATGTGCTGATTCTGTAAATCACTCAGAGAGGGCTGTAAAGCACTGTGAAGCAGTATATAAGTCTAAGTGCTATTGCTATTGATTCTCGTGATTGCCTGGAGTTTCCTTGGCAAGCTTTCAGAAATCATTTGCCATTGCCTTCTCTTTTTTTAGGGCTGAGAGTGAGTGACTGACCCAAGGTCACTCAGCTGGCTCCATGCCTAAAATGGAATTAGAACCCCACAGTCTCCCAACTGATATCCCGGTGTCTTAACCATTACACCAAAGTGGGTTTTTAGGCTAGATTGGAAAGTTTAAAAAAATAACTCCCATATTGTTGCCAAAAAAATAATTTGAATGTCACCATGTAGCCTTTAAGAGCTGAATTTAAATTGAAGGCACACACATATATACTATATGATATAGGGCAGAGGTCTCCAAACTTGGCAACATTAAGACTTGTGGACTTCAACTCTCAGAATTCTCCAGTCAGCTGGCTGGAGAATTTTGGGAGTTGAAGTCCACAAGTCTTAACGTTGCCAAGTTTGGAGACCCCTGATATATACTGGTGAGGATGGTGGTGAGGTTAGTTTGACAAATCTTTTAATGAAAGCCCAAGGACAACCTGCTAGAGTTTAGTTAAAAACTTACCCAAATCATGTTTTGCTTAGAATTGGTTTATTAAATGAAAGCTCAGGATATATTGGTTGGAAACATCCAGAAGAGGCCTTCATCGTGCAGTGGATAGACAATGGCTAAAATGATGATGATTATTAAATGAGCTTCAATCAGTTAGCTGGGTTCCTACCCTACCCTAAAATTTAAGTAGGCAAACCATATTTGATTTTACATGTGCTGGATGAGAAGTCACCCTTAGAATTCATAGTATAGGACTTTAGTTTTGTAGCGGCAAGAATCTGGAACATGAGAAATGAAGAGTTTCTAGTCTTTTCTCCTAAACATCTTTTTTTTCTTCCCTAAAATTTAGCTGTGAGTGTAAGTCAAAAGGGGAAGAAACACATTATTAAATATTGGGGTCATTTGTTAGCAATTATCAGTCATTTGGAAATTTATCCAGTAGATTCATACATGACTTCTTCCACTCCAAGATGATACAACTATTTGTTTGTTCTGCTGCTCTGGGTTTTAGGCAGTATCTTATTTAATGATGTATCAACTAGTTGCTTTTATTATATGCACTTATTTGACTTGCACAGGGATATGCATTTTAGTTTGCTTTTTTAATATTGCATTTCACCATTCGCTTTTTAAAAATGTAATGTTTGAATGTAAATGTAACAAATAAGTGGAAACACAAAAATAAGAGTTGGAAGTGTTGGTCTCCTTTGAATGGAGCTGTTGGTCAGACATTCTGCTTAAGAGGAACAATTAAAAAGAAAATAAAAATACATTGGTCCCAGTCCTCTTAATCTCGGCCTCCCTACCTCTCATGTACCATGAATAGCCACGTAATTTGACAGATTTTAAATTATTTAATATTACCTTTTGGGAGGCTGCGTGTCTTAGGAGGAAGGTCATCAACAAAATTGTGAGGCTCGTGACTGTTTAGTTTAGCTTATTGTCATCGCACCTCGTACAACAAAATTAAATACCGTCTTCAGTGTACATTCTGACTGAAAATAAACACAAACACACATCCTTCACATTCTATACATTGAATTGAAAACCCCTGATATGGCATTCACTATGCAGTAGAATTCAATAGAGTTACTGCCCTGGGATAGAAGCTGTTTTTCAGCCTATTTGTCCTTGTTTTTATTATCCTGTACCGTCTGCCAGATGGTAACAGTTCAAAAAAAGGGTGCCCAGGATGAGATGGATCTTTGAGAATGTTTTGAATTTTCTTAAGGCAGCGGGAGCTAATAAAGCTCTTCCAAAGAGGGGAGAGGGCAACCCATGATCTTCTGGGCAATGACGTTAACCCTCTGGGAGTGCTGTCCTATCTGCCCCTGTGCAATTGGCAAACCTGATCGTTCAAGTTGGTGATGGGAGGATAAAGAATAAAATGCTTACAACCAATTCCATCAAATGAAAATTCTCAATTATTAATCAATGAAATCCTCATCATTTGAAGGTGCAGGAGAGACAGGAAGAAGTCAGCAAATGGAGGGAGAAGAGGAGCTATTTCCAAAATTTTGTTGGGACTTCTTTCCATCTGGAAAAGGCGGGGGTCATTATTGACCGGGATTCCCACCACCCACCCACAAAACGTTTTAAAAACTCTCCCCACTCAAAATAAAAATAATCTTGGACCGATGACTGACTCTGCCCACCCAGCCTCTTTACTCCACCTTCTGAAGATCTCAGTCCGCCTAAAGCAGGAGTGTCAAACTCAAGGCCTGGGGACCGGATTCAGCCTGCAGGGTGCTTAGATCTGGCCCAAGGGTCCACCCTGGAAATAGCAAATGACTGGCCCATGGTGCCTCTGCCAGTGAAAACGGAGCTTGGGAGGGCCATGGGCGGCACTCCCAAATTCCGTTTTCACTGGCAGAGGGTTGCAGGAGGCCACTGTAGCTGAAAACGAGCTCGGGAGCCCGTTTCCACCAGCAGAGCACTTGGGCCACCACAGTCACCTCTGACACAAGTGACAAGCTGACCAGCAAACCGCCCCCGCCCCAAGATCAAACACATCCCCTGATGCGGCCCTCAATGAAATTGAGTTTGACACCCCTGGCCTAAAGCTCTTCGGGGCAGCCTCGGTCTCCTCCACAAACAGTGCCAAGTGAGATGAACCACAGAGCTGCCTTGATGGCAGGCAGCTTGCAACACGCCCGAGTCCAACCGAACAAAGTAAACACTCGTTCCCAAGCAAAGATGCACGGAGTGGAGCATCCCACACGGTTTTAGGTAATTTCCAACGTTTCTCCGTGAGAGCAAAAAAAAAAAAAAAAACCCGAACCGGAGCTGCTTGGTTGAGTTTTAAAAAATGTTAATCACACAAACGCAAGAAAATGTTGCAGAGCTCAGAGTGCTGGAGGGCACTAAAATAGGGCAAGACCACCCATGCAGCTTTGTGGTTAACTGTGGCAAGATGTAGCATGGAGCCTCCTGCAACTCAGCCCTGGGAACACCTTGCTGGTCACTCGGCTCAGGAAGAAGTTTATAACGTCTTTCTCTTCCACCCAAATGCCTTCTTTTAAAAAAATATATATCAAAAAATAGCTTTTTAAAAAAAATTAAAATCCTGGTTTAGGAACCCAGCGGCAAATGTGCGATGCTGCTCTGTGTTGCCTGAACCCAGTGTTATAATTTGTAAAGCATGGTATAGGAATTACAGGTAATCCTTGACTTATGATCACAACTGATCCCAAAATTCATGCTGCTAAGCGAAACAGTTGTCCAGTGTGTTTTGCCCCATTTTATGACCTTTCTTGCCACAGTCGTTAAGTGAGCAGTAGGGCTGTTAAGTGAATCCATTTTCCCCATTGACTTTGCTTGTCAGAAGGTCACAAAAAGGGATCGTGTAACACTGCAACCGTCATAACTATGAGTCAGTTGCCAAGTACCTGAATTTTGATCGCATGACCATGAGGAGGCTGCCACCATCGTAAGTGTGAAAAACGGTCGTAAAGTCAACTTTTTTCAGTGCCACTGTAACTTCAAATGCAATTGTTCATTTAAAAAGAGGACTGAGTCTTGACTGAGACAATAAGATGCGAACTTCACTTAGATGTTATGAGGATCTGTGAACACATGCTCCTTCTCCCTCATTTATTTATTTGCTATTATGTTTAAGGTAGCAAATGGGTTGCCATGACAAATAAAACAAGGGAAATGCTACGTTTAAGAGGACCAAAAATCAGCAAATGCAAACCCTTAGAGGGCCAGAATAATAACCTTGTATTCTTCCCAAACAGATCTGTCAATCAATAACTGCTGAATTGAGCCAAGCCAGGCCTCGTTTTAACCTCCGTTAGGAACAAACCAAGGGGGGCACCTAGCAGTTAAAATGCTGGGCTTATCAACCATAAGGTTGGCAGTTCAAGACCCAAGTACCGGGTGATTGGGCGAGCTCGTTACTTGCCCCAACCTTGCAAATGCAAGTAGATAAACAGGTACCACTTAGGAGCCGTGGTAGTGCAGTGGCTAGAGTGCAGTACTGCAGGCTACTTCTGCTGACTGCTGATTGCCAGTGAACTGCCAGTTTGGCAGTTCAAGTCCTACCGGCTCAAGGTTGACCCATCCTTCCATCCTTCCAAGGTTGGTAAAATGAGGATCCAGATTGTTGGGGGCAATAGGCTGACTCTGTAAACCACTTGGAGAGGGCGGTAAAGCACTGTGAAGCAGCATATATAAGTCGAACTGCTATTGCTATTGGTAGGTGGGAAGGTAACAGTGTTCCATGTGCTTAAATGGCATATAGTCATGCTGGCCACATGATCATGGAGCTATCTTTGGACAATGCTGGCTCCCTCAGCAAGGAAACTGCCCGCTAGAGTAAGATAGGATTGGTCCAGAGAAACCTTTACCCTTTATCTTGAACAAACCACGAAGATTGGGCTTATTATATAAGACGTTAGGTCAAAAGCAAGCAAATCACATTATGTCTGAAGTGTGATGTATGAACCCAGCCAGCAAGAACCTGTTCACACATGCTGTTTAACCTCAGAATGGGCGATCTTTATCTTTCCCCCAGCACAAAGCAGCTCCTGTTGTTTAGAATCAATGCAAAGCAATGCACTTTCCATTCTTGGCTTGTGTGCAGCATTACCCCTGGGGTGATTTATTAACCATATACTGAACTCCATGCAGATGACGGTCCAATCAGATTTGCCATGGGAAGAATTAGTAAGCACCCCACAGTCAGCCTCCACCCTTAGCTGTTACTAATAGTTAACAAACCATGAAACCAAAACCTTCCTTGTTACCAAGGCTGTAATGTATGAGGGAGGGCATTCTCTGCTGAACTATTTTAATTAAATTTGTACTCCACTTTTACTTCAGGAGCTCAAAATGGAATAAGAGAGATATTCCTCCCCACCTGCAGTTCTTTCTCACCACCACAATTTGGGGAGATAATTAAGCATGATGTGGAAATCACCCTATGTTTAGCCTCTAGTGTAGCATTGGTCAATCTTGGCACAACTTTACAATATATGGACGTCAGTTCCAGAATCCCCCAGCCTGGGACGTTCAAGTTCACAGTCTTAAAATCAAACGCTGCTTTAGTGTAGTGTATATAAAATGAAAAAAACTATAACCCTTTCTTTCTTTTTCTTTCTCTCTTTGTCTCTCGCTTTCCCACCCTTCCTTCTTTCCTTTTCTTCCTTCCTTCTTTCCTCTCTCTCTTTCTTTCTCTCTCCCTCCCTCCATCTCTTTCTCCCTTTTTCTTTCTCCTCCTTTCCTTCCCTCTTCTCCCTCCATCTCTCCCATTTTTTTAAAAAAAAAACCCTCTGATTTAAAAATAAATCACAAAAAACACCCCTTATTTACAGTGGCATCGAGCAAGGTGATTTTTCAGGTTCCCAGTGAAACTGAAGAGTGCCTTCATTTCCTCCAGCCCTCTCTGTCTCCCTACTCATTCCCATACCTTTGTGCAGTTGTGCTCCGATGCTGGGCCACAACCTCCCACATTCTATCTACATCAGGGGTGTCCAACCTTGGCAACTTTAAGACTTGTGGACTTCAACTCCCAGAATTCCTCAGCCAGCAAAGCTGGCTGAGGAATTCTGGGAGTTGAAGTCCACAAGTCTTAAAGTTGCCAAGGTTGGACACCCCTGATCTACATAAAGCCCCAAATTCTAGACTCAGACAAACTGCTTCCAACCAACACATCAAGGATTTGTGCACAGTTGGCTAGTTTGCATAAACATCTATCTGTCCTTTAAACTCCATGCGGAAAGAAAGTCCAGATTCCCCTCCCTGCTTCAGAATTAAACAATGGTAGGAAAGGATGCAGGTGTCAGCAAAAGCAATAAGGGACAAGCTCCAATCAGGCTTTTACCCTCTGGGCAGGCACCCTTTGGATGCACAAGACTCAACTCCTAGAACAGGAAGGTCTAGCCGTGGAAACTTGTGGACTTCAACTCCCAGAATTCCCCAGTCGGCCATGAGAGTTGAAGCCCAAAGTCTTAAAGTAACCAAGGTTGGACACACACACCGTCCTAGGACTTCCCAGCCAACATGGATCCATTACTGAGAATTCTGGATGTTGCATTCACGTGTTGCAGGATTGCAGAAGGTTGTGGAAAACTGTAACAATACACAACCAAGCTCTTCTGAAAGAGACAAACCGCCCTTCCACCCCTTGTAGATAAGTATTTGCACAACAATCTACCCCCAACCAGCACGAGGGCAAGAAATTTAGGTCGTTCTCATCTAACAACCACAATTAGGATCGGTAAGTGAGTTGTTAAGCGAAGCGCTCCCTAAGTGGATCCGCGATTCTGCTTATGCTCTTCCTTCCGCTTCACAGGCTTGCGAAGAGGCTGCAAACACAGGCGTTTCTGGTAGTTGCTTTTTTTGTTGCCGCTTTGAACGGTCACTAAATGAGGCAGTCACTAAACAAGGGCTACCCATAAAAGAAAACAAGGTTCACTGCGTTAAACTGCATCTTCTAAGGCACGGGTCGCCAACCTTTTGGACCTCAGGGACCACCAAACTCATGAGGTTAAATCCCGCGGACCAGAGACCCTGGGAAAATCCCAAAAAAAGTCTGCAAGAAAATTCCCCACCCCGTTTTCCTACCGATTGATCATTCTTTATTTGGGATTGCAGGATACCGTCTCCAGCTCCGTTCTCAGGAGAGGGAGGAGAGGGGAGAGGGAGGGAGGGAGGAGGGAGAGAGAGAGAGAGAGAGAGAGAGAGAGAGAGAGAGAGAGAGAGAGAGAGAGAGAGAGAGAGAGAGAGAGAGAGAGACTTTTGGCTTCATGCAAGGAAAGCAGCAGAAGTCTTTCTTTCTCTCCCCCAAACTCCTCCAGAAATGAGTCTTTGTGAGACTTCTTGCACCGGTGCAGCCTCTTGGAGCAGGAGGCCTTGCAGGGTCCCAAAGACTCATTTCTGGTGGAGTTTGGGGGAGAGAAAGAAAGACTTTTGCTGCTTTCCTTGCGTGCAACCAAAAGCAGAAGAAAGAAGCAGAAAGAAGCAGCCCAGTGGCCAGGCCAGGCACATGGAGTGAGAGGGACAAGTCTCCCCACTCCCTTCCCCTCCCCCACTACTTCGTGTTGTTCACAATGCAAGCAACACAAGCCTTGTGTTCCCATGGGCCATGTGGGTGGCGCAGCCTTGTGTTCCCGCACAACTTGGGTTAATTGCTTTGGGAGGTGCTTTGGGGGGGGGGGACATTTCTCTGCGGACCACCAAAATTTTCTTGTGGACCACCAGTGGTCCCCGGCCCATTGGTTGGCGACCACTGTTCTAAGGGCATCTTCCTGTTTGGAAGAAGTCAGCCACATCCAAGGAAGGACAGGAGGCATTTGGGCCCAGAAAGAAGGACTCCTGTTTTTTACACAGCGCTACTTTTCTTCTGGGTTGACCTATTGGATGGGGCTCCAAGCCTTTCCTTTAGCAAGCCTTTCCTCCCCCTCCACCCCAGCCCACCCATTCCACATCCAGTCTGTCCCCCCCCCACACACTCACCCATCCACACCCCGCAACCTTCCTCTGCTGGAGAGAGAACTCGGATAGAGGGAAAGGAGAAGAACAAAAGGGTTCGAGATTTTGGGGAGGGGAGGGGTCAGCGTTTCAAGGCAACTGGGAGGAAAGCAGCCTGAGCTAATCAGGTGCCAAGTGGCAGCGCAGGAGAGGAAGAAAATCAGCCGACTGCAGGCGCACTGCTGGCAGGGAGTCTCTGCTCAATCTTTCTGCAGGTTTCAGGCTGTTAGACAACTAGGCCAGAAGGCCTGAAAGTGCAATCAGCATTTAACCGCCAGGGCCAACAGCAATCACAGCAGTGAGAAGGAGTAGGTGGAGCGGTGCCAGAGCGCCCCCTCCCCCACAAGAACAGGGAGCTGGAACGCACCGGAACAGTTGCAGCCCCACCACCGGGGGGAATGGGACCCCCTAGCCACCTCGCTGCCTGAAGGAACCACCGTCCCTCTTGCACCACCCACCCACCTTATTCATCGCACACATGTTGCAGGACAGGATACCCATTTGGAGAGAGCGGGCATGTGACCGCGCACGAATAAGACAGCCCTCCCCCCCCCCCCTGAAAACCAGGCTCAGATGCAGGGCAGGCTCTTGTTTGCGCAAATAGCCATTGGCAACCCAAGGAGAAAATCAGCATGCTTCCATCTGCCAGCGCATATGCGGGATGGAAAACGCAGGCCGTGGACAAGACAGCCTCAAAATATGGGGGGGGGGGAGGGAGGGAAGAAGAGCAGGAAGGACCCATCACGGTAACCTTTGCAGTGTGTGTGTGTGTGTGTGTGTGTGTGTGTGCAGAGAAGAGCCGAGGCTTAACTCTTTCCAATCAGAGCCTAACGATGCTTCCCCCGTCGCTGAGGCTTGGCAATTCTACCACCTCCCCTTCTGTTTCCCCCACCCCTTAAAAAAAAAAAGGCTCTGGGATTCCTTGCCTTCAAAATCGGCACTCAGAAGGACCAAGAGTGCAGAGTCGCACTGCTCGTTAAGGGCTGCTCATTAACAGCCCTCTGGGATGAGCAGGGTAACCAGGGCACCTGCGATCCTCGACTAATGAGCTCCATTACTGTCCTGAAGCACTGAGCACAAATGAGGGGACAGAGGAGACTTTTTTTTCCCCCCGTGATGGATGCCGGAGCGCTGCAGAGCCCATCGTCCCCAATTTGGAGGGCCTTGCACGGAGCCATAGCTGACAACCGACTGGAGTCTCCACGACGAGAGGCAAGCCGGGAGGGTGTAATGGGTTTTTGCGGTGCAAGCAAATCCGCCGAACTCCCTTTGCTCTCTCCTTTATCCAGGCGTGGAGGAGCATTTGAGAGCTTTCAAAGTTGAGCCATGGCAGGAGGACAGAGAGAGAGAGGAAGAGGGAAGAGGAAGAGGGAAGAGGGAGGAACACATCGCTGCCGCCACAGCCCGGATCAAGGTTTTAGCCTCAGCTAGGAATTAGGAAGGGAAGCTTGGTTTGAGTCACTGGGGTGGAGGCTGAGAGAGCAGGAGACTCAAACCACTGAGGAGCACTCGTCCTTGCCACAAGATGTGTGTGTGCGCTACAGCCCCAGCACATTCCCCTCCTCCCTTCACCCTATAACCTCATCCCAGGGCCCTACGGCTGCCATGGGCGGGCGTCACCGCGTTCAGACTCTTGGCAAGGATGTGGGGAAGCTCACGCAGGAACCCATCACCACAATGCATCCTCTTGTGCACAGAGGTAAAGGAAACTCCAGAGGCCCATTGGTACGTTTGTTATCAGAGCAGACACCCTCCCTTTCTCCTTACTCAAAAACCCACTCCCCCCCATCGCCGCAAGCCCCTGTAGGGACTCGGGAATGGCAGCCCTCCCCTCTAACCCATGCCAGGCAAAGTGACAGCCCTGCTGGGCACATGTGTGCCCCGAAGTGAGCTTCATCATCAAGTTCCACTAGATTTCGTCCTAAACGGAGGAGACGGAGAAACTGCAGCCTTGAAATATATCACCTTGGATTGATTTAAGCATCCTGGTATTTGGCACAATGGGTTCTCTTTAGGAAACTGGTTGACTTTTAAGAATGCCATCAGTATGGCTCCCCGATGGAGGATTCTCAATCACCATACCAAACTACGTTTCCCAAGGTTCCAGAGGAGAGAAGGGCCAACAGCTTGACCATTAAAATGACTTCAAACCAATCCACATTTGTAGTGCAGATGTTCCTCCAGGGTCCTACTGCAAAGTCAGCATGGGATCCTTGTCCTTTAATTGGTCTGAGATCATTACCCAGCCTCTGTTGCTTGTCCAAGGAGCTTAGGAAAACCCAAATGCGCCAATCAAAATATGTGCGGAGGGAAGCCATGCTCCAGATCCCAGGATGTTGCGAAAACAGGGGAGGGCAACGGTTGTCATCCTTGTGAGCACCCCAATGCTAGCAAGGGAACTTCTCATGATAAGCTGGTGCCTGTTTATCTGAGCCTTACACCTGCATCAGTGGGAATCACAGCTTGGTGGGGTTTAAGCGTTTGGTCAGCTACGCCAAGTTCCCGGCCAGCCCCGCGCAAATCCATTCTATCTCCCTCCCCTTAATTCTGGATTTCAGTCCTCCCACAAACATCACCAAGATGCCTTCCTTTTCTCCACCTGTCACTTTGGGCTGGAGAAGCTGTTCCACCTGGAAGCGGCTATGCTCCCCCCCCAGCACGCTTTTTGCACAAAGAGATGAGATGAGGAGCACGGGCAGAAATTTAAGGGCCAAGGTTTAGTGCAGGGGAGGGGGGGGAAACATTATCACCATCACCACAAGCGTCCCCAGGCAGAGAAGCCAAGAGTTTGCACACCATCCCGCTGGGCATTTTCTATCGCCACCTAGCAGAGTTTCTCCTAAAGCTCCATCCACCTCATCTGCAGAATGAGGGTACACTTCAGAAAAGCCGCTCGTTGCTAATCATCCGGTACAAGGGCAGAAATGTAGAGAAAGCCAACGGCTTGAGGGTCACCAAGCTTTGCTCTCCAGGCCGATCCTGTGCCTTTAAGGAACACGGTGCAGGAGCCAAGGGGCCTGCAGCCAAAGGCTAGAAGCTTCCATCTGTGGTTGCTGGGACTTCCCCTAAAATAATTGCAATTTTTTTCTTCTTCTTCAAGAATCACAGCAACACCCTTCCAGGGGCAGGTGCTGATAACCCTCCCTGGAGCCTGTGAGTCAACCCACAGAGGGTTTTGGAAAGCAGCACCGTTCCGATGACAGCCTCTCTTCCACCCCCCTCCCCAATTTCCTTCCCTCTCCAAAGCACACCATTCTTATGTTGTCCACGAAGCCATCTTACTCCCATCAAAGGAGACTGACAGCCCCCGCAGGCAGCCCTGAGCTGGAGGAGGAGGAGGAGGAGAGGCAGAGGGAGGAGGGGGGAGGCTGCTCTCCTTCTCACAGAAGACTCTGTAACTTCCTGGCTCCTTGCAAAATCTCCACCCCCAGGGACGCACTCAGCCTGTTCCCGAGATACAAGGGAAGGAGCCAAGCTGCCCTTGTGCTCCTTCCAAGCCCTCCCCGTACTAAGAACAGCCAGGCAGGGTACAGAGTTTGGAGGAGGAGGAGGAGGAGGGGGCGATGTGGCTTGAGCCCAGAGGCTCTGTTTTCCCTGTAGTGGGGAGGAGTTGGGGGGGGGGGGAGAGGAGAGCAAACTGACCCTGCTTTAAAGGAATGAGACCAAAGACACTACATGCTTGACATTCCTTGGCTTGGCTCAATGCTCCCCAGAAACGATGTGGAACCAAGAGTCCTGCCCCTCCGCAACGGTTCTCCCCACCTCGCTGTTAGAACAGGAGTTACAATCTCCTTAGAGGTGATTGAACACTTTAAAAAGGCTCCCCACCTACCCACCCCACAGTTTTCCTAAGTCGGGCAGACAAACGTTATGGGCGGGCATCTAAAAACAAAAAACAAGGGCGCTGTGCAGTCAGCAGCAAAAATGTGGTTCGAGAAAGGAACCCTTTATCCTAGTTTGTTCTTGGCTCTACTGGTGATCCCTGAACCGCCCCTCCCCAGTCTCCCCCTTCTCTCCCCCCACCCCGCAAGGCCCGTCTGACCCACAATTGCAGACTCAAAGGCTCCCCCAAAAGAAAAGTTGCTAATGGCAGACAGCAGCGTATTTCCCCGCCCTCTCTCCTTGCTTATGCCGGTTGGCACCCCTTTCCTGCCAAGCACCCCACCTCTGACCCCCATGCCGTACAGGGGGTCCCCCCTCCATTAATGTTTACTCGGCTAGTTAACAAGTGCAGGTTGCTATGGCAACCCATTCAAGCTGGGATCTACCAAGGTCCAGCGGAGTTGTGGTGGAGCAAGCGAGACAAGACATCCTTTGCCACGGATAGAGAGGTGGGGGGTGTTTTGCTTTGGAGAATGCGCGAAGCACTTACAAAATAACGTCCTTGTCTTTCACCCACACGTCCCCCCCCCCTCTCTTCTCTTCTGCCTCTCTACCTACCCCCAGGCTCCGGATCTCCGAGATGGGGCCGGATCTTTTCAAGGTTGAGGGATCGATGGTTGTACAAAAGACCGAGCTACTACCCCCTTTCCTCCCCATTACTGCCCATAATAGATTTTTTTTTGGGTGGCGGAAGAAACCAGAGACGAGAGGCAGAGGTTTCCCACGCATTTATTCCATGCTTTGGAAAACTCAGCAGGCTCCTGCAATGATCCCAAAGAGATCTCAGGTGGCTGTGCTGCTGTCTTAGCCTGACGAAAAGCACGGCTTGTGATGAAAGCTCCCATACCCTCCCCCCGCCCTCCCCAAGGCCGGTTCGATTCCTTAAATCAGCAGGATGGCTCCATGGAAGGTGCCCCCCCCCACCCGCCCCAGTGGCCAGAAGCTTGGCTCCCACCCTCCCAGTGGGGAAGGCGCAAAGAGGCATCTCTGGTGCCAGGCCTTTTAGGGTTGTTGGTTTTTTTTTTAAATCATGATTGATTTTAATTTGGACTCGCCTGCCTTTTATTGTTGTTTCCTGCTCTGCAGTTTTCACTGCTTGGGAGCCACCTTGAGGCTGGTTTATTTATTTATTTTTTTACCAGGTCCGTATCCTGACCGTCATTCTGCAGCTCGAAGCAATGCTTCCCCCCCCCACACACACCAACTCGTTCTCCTCACCAACCCCAAATCGCCCAAGTTGAATCCGGGAGAGAGAGAGGGAAAGGGCCCAAAGTCACCACGTGGCGGAGGCCGGCCACCAAACCTGGGCCTCTCCTGCTCTCCGCCTGAAGCTGAGGAGGTCAACGTCAGATAATAAAGGCGGGTGCATACAAGCAATAACAAAACAATCGCTGCCCTTAATGGTCCCCACAACAGTCATCTTGTGCAAGGCCTAAGACGAATTCGCCTCGCCTTGGCAGGCCCATCTGCAGTTCTCTTTCCGTCTCCTCCTCCTCCACCGCCCGCTTTCTCCTGAGCACCCAAACAAAATAGAAGCAGGCAAATTTTAAAAAATAAAATCAAATCAAATCTGGGAGGCATTGGAAAGGCCCTCCCGTGGAAGCTGGGAGGCCGAAGACTTAAGTGGACAATGCCGGCTTCTGTTCATTAAGCAGCTGCCCTTCCTCTGCGGCCAGCTTTTCGGGCTTAAGGCTTCCAAGCCCCAAGAGCTACAACCGGCCTTCTCAGAGCAGAACCCTCTCCACCTTCAAAAACCTGTTCTCTCCCCCTTCCAATCCCCCCCTCACACACACACACACACACACACGCCACCTCTGCCTAGGATTCTCCCCCCTTTTTTTTGCAAGCCTGCTGCTATGTGTTGAAGGCCCCTTCGATCCAACTTCTGCAAAGCGTTCTGCCAACACGCCTCTGTGCTGCATTATTTATAAAACAGAGGCCTAAGCAACAGCTGCAGAGTTCCACGGTCACCAGCCCTCCTCCCCAGCTTTAAAAGCACCAGGATACCCGAGGGCATATATAGAATTTGGGGAAGGAGGGGAGGGGGGCCAGAGGGAACGGGAAGAGGCTGGGTTGTTTTTTTTTGTTTTTTGTTTTGCAAGACCCTCCCGTGTCCTTTCTCCCATCCACCCATCTCGCCCTGGCTGGAGCCTTTATGGAAGGTAGAAAGGAGAGCCCGCTTGGCATTTCTGGGCAGCTCTCTTTTTCCTTTGATTCCTTCCGGAGCCTCTCTCCCAAAGATGGTGGCCCTCCAAGCCACATAATGGAAGGGGGAGGAGGGAGGAGGGAATCCCCCCCCCACTTCACTTCCAGTTTTGGTCTTGTGAGACCATCCAAGTCCTAAAACATGAAGACACATGATGCTGATCCCAGAGCCTCAAAGCAGAGAGTGACTTCCTTGCGCCTGTGCGGTCAAAAGCTTGGCTCTCTCTCTCTCTCTCTCTCTCTCTCTCTCTCTCTCTCTCTCTCTCTCTCTCTGTCTCTCTCTCCCCCCTCTCTCTTTCTTCCTCTCCTCCCTTCTCTCTCTCTCCCTCCCTCTCTCTCTCTTCCGTCTCTCCCTCCCTCCTCTCTCTCTTCCTCTGTCTCTGTCCCTCTGTCTCTGTCCTCTCTCTTCCCCTCTCTGTCTCTCTCCCCTCCCTCTCTCTTCCCCTCCCTCTCCCTCTCTCTTCCTCTCCTCCCTCTCTCTCTCTTCCCCATCTCTCTCCCTCTCTCTTCCCCTCCCTCTCCCTCCCTCCCTCTTCCTCTGTCTCTCTCCATCTCTCTGTCACTCTCTCTTCCCCTCTCTGTCTCTCTCTCCCCTCCCTCCCTCTCCCTCTCTCTCTTCCTCTCCTCCTCTCTCTCTCTTCCCATCTCTCTCTCCTCCCCTCCCTCTTCCCCTCCTCTCCCTCCCTCTTCCTCTGTCTCTCTCCATCTCTCTCTGTCACTCTCTTCCCCTCTCTGTCTCTCTCTCCCCTTCCTCCCTCTTCCCCTCCCTCTCTCTCTCCTCTCCCTTTCTCTCCCCCTCCCTCCCTCTCTCTCTCTTCCCCACTCTGTCTCTCTCCCCTCCCTCCTCTTCCTCTGTCTCTCTCCTCTCTCTCTGTCACTCTCTTCCCCTCTCTGTCTCTCTCTCCCCCTTCCTCCTCTTCCCCTCCCTCTCTCTCTTCCTCTCCTCCCTTTCTCTCCCCCTCCCTCCTCTCTCTCTCTCTTCCCCACTCTGTCTCTCTCCCCTCCCTCTCTCTTCCTCTGTCTCTGTCCCTCTCTCTCTCTGTCCCTCTCTCTTCCCTCTCTGCTCTCTCTCCCCTCCCTCCCTCTCCTCTCTCTCTTCCTCTCCTCCCTTCCTCTCTCTCCCTCCCTCTCTCTCTCTTCCGTCTCTCCCTCCCTCCCTCTCTCTTCCTCTGTCTCTGTCCCTCTCTCTCTGTCACTCTCTCTTCCCCTCTCTGTCTCTCTCTCCCCCTCCCTCTCTTCCCTCCTCTCCTCTCTCTCTCTCTTCCTCTCCTCCCTCTCTCTCTCTTCCCATCTCTCTCTCCTCTCTCTTCCCCTCCCTCTCCCTCCCTCCCTCTTCCTCTGTCTCTCTCCATCTCTGTCACTCTCTCTTCCCTCTCTGTCTCTCTCTCCCTCCCTCCCTCTCCTCTCTCTCTTCCTCTCCTCCCTCTCTCTCTTCCCCATCTCTCTCTCCCTCCCTCCCTCTTCCCCTCCCTCTCCCTCCCTCTTCCTCTGTCTCTCTCTCTCTCTCTCTGTCACTCTCTTCCCTCTCTGTCCTCTCTCTCCCCTTCCTCCCTCTTCCCTCCCTCTCTCCTTCCTCTCCTCCTTTCTCTCCCTCCCTCCCTCTCTCTTCTCTTCCCCACTCTGTCTCTCTCCCCTCCCTCCCTCTTCCTCTGTCTCTCTCCCTCTCTCTCTGTCACTCTCTTCCCCTCTCTGTCTCTCTCTCCCCCTTCCTCCCTCTTCCCCTCCCTCTCTCTCTTCCTCTCCTCCCTTTCTCTCCCCCTCCCTCCCTCTCTCTCTCTTCCCCACTCTGTCTCTCTCCCCCTCCCTCTCTCTTCCTCTGTCTCTGTCCCTCTCTCTCTGTCCCTCTCTCTTCCCCTCTCTGCTCTCTCTCTCCCCTCCCTCCCCTCTCCCTCTCTCTCTTCCTCTCCTCCCTTCCTCTCTCTCCCTCCCTCTCTCTCTCTTCCGTCTCTCCCCTCCCTCCCTCTCTCTCTTCCTCTGTCTCTGTCCCTCTCTCTCTGTCACTCTCTCTTCCCCTCTCTGTCTCTCTCTCCCCTCCCTCTCTCTTCCCTCCCTCTCCCCCTCTCTCTCTTCCTCTCCTCCCTCTCTCTCTCTTCCCCATCTCTCTCTCCCTCTCTCTTCCCCTCCTCTCCCTCCCTCCCCTCTTCCTCTGTCTCTCTCCATCTCTGTCCTCTCTCTTCCCTCTCTGTCTCTCTCTCCCCCTCCTCCTCTCTCTCTCTCTTCCTCTCCTCCCTCTCTCTCTCTTCCCCATCTCTCTCTCCCTCTCTCTTCCTCTGTCTCTCCTCTCTCTCTGTCCTCTCTCTTCCCTCTCTGTCTCTCTCTCCCCCTCCCTCCCTCTCCCTCCTCTCTTCCTCTCCTCCCTCTCTCTCTTCCCCATCTCTCTCTCCCTCCTCCCTCTCTCCTCTCCCTCCCTCTTCCTCTGTCTCTCTCCTCTCTCTCTGTCACTCTCTTCCCCTCTCTGTCTCTCTCTCCCCCTCCTCCCTCTTCCCCTCCCTCTCTCTCTCCCCCTCCCATCTCACTCCACGTTCCCCCCACCCCAATCAGTAACGCTCCTGCATCAAGCCACCGTTCGGTGCCATGGGGTCCAATCAAGTCTTCTTCCCTTTGAAAAGCAGAGCCGTTTCTCTGTGATTGCAAAAGCTGGGGGAAAGCAGCAGACGGGGAAAAAAAAACACGAAGGAAGCAGCCAACGTCCTTGCCAGGCCAGCCCCCATTTCTCATCAGTGCAACAGAAGATCGGCCTTGCTTCACTGGAGCCAAATATGACCCCAGGCAGGCCGCTCACCCAATGGGGGGGGGGGGACACGCAACGTGCTTGGGATTGCAGGCAACCTTTGCTCTGAGCCTGGCAGAACCGGACCTTTTTCTACCCTTCCTGTGCAAAGTGGAACGACACCGAAACCCCTCGTGATTATTATTATTATAATTATTATTTGTGGCTAGTCACAAAAATCTCTCAGAAAGAAAGACTGAAAGAAAAAAAAAGACTGAAAGAAAGACTGAAAGAGGGAAGGAGGGAGGGAGGAAAGACTGAAAGAGACAAGGAGGGAGGGAAAGAAGGGAGGAAAGAAAGAAAAAGGAAGGAAGGAAGGAAAGAGAAAGAAAGAAGGCTGTTTTTTTCCTTTCTGCTCCTCCCCTTCCTCTTTAATGCTTCTTCCCTCTGCAATCTCCTCTCTTGAAGATCTGCACCAGCTGAAGCCAAGGATGCCGATAGGATTAATCCTGCATGACTGCCCATCTCCGCAGGGGTGTCTAACACCCTCTGGCCTGCAGCAAGCTTTAAAATTCCACCAAGCCAACTTAATTCCCTTTTTTCCCCCTGCAGTGCTCCTGGGTTTGCTGCAGTCTTTAAGACAGGGATGCTGGATCACCCAGGAGCAACAATAACACACAAAACAACATGGAGAGGGGTGGGGAAACGAAGCCCAGTGGCCCCACAGCTCTCTCCCGCCCAGCTCTTTCCCCTTGTGTGCTGTGCAACCTGGCAGCTCCTAGAGAGAGGAGAAAGATGGAGTGCCCATCAATTCACCTCCTATTGATTCGAGACTTCAAGCTATTTGCTGCTTTTTTTTCTTTCTCTTTTTTTCGTTTGCATTTGGCCCCCTGGTTCTTGTTTTAATTTTCCCCACATACTAGTATTTTTGCTTGGGCAAGTTGCCTGTTTCTTTGCTTTCCTGCATGCATAGCTTTTTCTTAAAAAGCAAAAAAAAAAGGCCATCTCTTCAACAATATCCCTTTGACTCTGCTCCAAGTCAACCACCAGGGCTTCCACAGCCCAAATGCCAAAACCTCCCATGTGAGACCTCCCCCCCAAAAATAATCACAGACAGTATCCTCAACTCTGGAATAGCTGAAATTTATCAATGAATGCAAACAAAGTGTGCTGGTTAAGGTGCTGGTTTAGAAATCAGGAGACTGTGAACACTAGTCCCGCTTTAGGCATGAATGCCGGCTGGGTGACTTTGGGCCAGTCACCAGGAGATCAGTGGTGGGATTCAATTTTTTTTTACTACCGGTTCTGTGGCATGTAAAACCTCCAGTCAGAGGTGGGATTTGCCGGTTCTCCAAACTACTCAAAATTTCCGCTACCGGTTCTCCAGAACTGGTCAGAACCTGCTGAATGCCACCTCTGCAGGAGATGGAGAGTTCTGGTCCGGCTTTAGGTATTAAAGCCAGCTGGGTGACTTTGGGCCAGTCACTCTCTCTCAGCCCAACCCACCTCACAGATCTGCTGTTGTGGGGAAAAGAGGAGAAGGAAGGAGTACCAGGTAGTCCTTGGCTTACAATAATCTGTTCACTGTTTCAACTGAATTGAAAAAAAATGCTGTGTTTGACCATGTTTCACACTTATAACCATTGTAGCATCCCCATGGTCACATAATCAACATTCAGATGCTTGGCAACTGACTCTAATTAAAGTAGAATAGAACAGAATTCTTTATTGGCCAAGTGTGATTGGACACACAAGGAATTTGTCTTGGTGCAAATGCTCTCAGTATACATAAAAGAAAAGAGACATTCGTCAAGAATCATCAGGTACAAGACTTAATAATACTCATAGGGTACAATAAGTAATCAAATCATACTAGGAAACCGTCAATATAAATCGTAAGGATACAAGCGACAAGTTACAGTCATACAGTCACAAGTGGGAGGGGATGGATGATAAGGAGTGATGAGAAGATTAATAGTAATAGTAGTGCAGACTTTGTAATAGTTGGACAGTGTTGAGGGAATTATTTGTTTAGCAGAGTGATGGCGTTCGGGAAAAAACTGTCCTTGTGTCTAGTTGTTCTGGGGTGCAGTGCTCTATAGCGTCGTTTTGAGGGAAGGAGTTGAAACAGTTTATGTCCAGGATGTGAGGGGTCTGTAAATATTTTCACAGCCCTCTTTTTGACTCGTGCAGGATACAGGTCCTCAATGGAAGGCAGGTTAGTAGCAACTGTTTTTTCTGCAGTCCTAATTACTCTCTGAAGTCTGTGTCTGTCTTGTTTGATTGCAGAACCAAACCGGACAGTTATAGAGGTGCAGATGACAGGCTCAGTCATTCCTCTGTAGAACTGTATCAGCAGCTCCTTGGGCAGTTTGAGCTTTTTGAGTTGGCACAGAAAGAACATTCTTTGTTGTGCTTTTTTGATGATGTTTTTGATGTTAGGTGTCCATTTTAGGTCATGTGATATAGTAGAACCTAGAAATCTGAAGATCTCTACTGTTGATACTGTGTTGTCTAGTATTGTAAGAGGTGGTAGTATGGGAGGGTTTCTTCGAAAGTCTACCACCATCTCTATGGTTTTGAGTGTGTTCAGTTCCAGATTGTTCCAGTTACACCACGAGGCAAGTTGTACAACCTCCTGTCTGTATGCGGATTCATCATTGTCTCGAATGAGACCAATCACTGTTGTGTCATTTATGACACTTGCAATGTCCCAGGGTCATGTGTGATCTCCTTTTGCGACCACCCAACAAGCAAAATCAAAAGGGAGCCAGATTCATTTAACAACCATGTTACTAACTTAACAATGGCAGTGATTCACTTAGCAAATGGGGCAAGGAAGGTCCTACAATGGGGCAAAACTCAACAACTGTCTCACTTAGCAACAGAAATTGTGGACTCACTTGTGGTCGTAAGTTGAAGACCTCTGTATTGGGTATATTTTTGTTTATGAAAACAATAAAAGGCGGGATTAAATTCTAATCAATGGATACTCCCACAATGAAAGGCATCGTGAGAGAACTGGGTATTATTCTTCAAAGAAAGGGGTTGGCATATTGAGAAGGCCGTTCTCTGCCCTATAATCACCAAGGGTTGGGGGTAAGAGAGAAGACATCTTGGTTACATAGATGAGCATAGGCAAAGAACAACCACCAATTCTGCATCAAACTATTAGAGTTGCAGATATAAGAATCCAGCTAAAGGGTTCTCAACGTCAGCAATTTTTAAGGTGTGTGGACAAATGGCTGCAATGTCCAGGGTGTGTGTGTCATAGGATCCCTTTTTGCAACCTCTTGACAAGCGAAATCAATGGGAAGGCCAGATTCACTGAACAACTGCGATACTAACTTATCAACCACAGTGATTCCCTTAATAACCGGGGTAAGTCATTGCGTGAAATGGGGCAAAACTTACCTAACCAATGTCTCACTTAACAGCATGAAATTTTGGACTCCATTGTAGCAGTAAGGCGAGTGTAATTCTATAAACACGTTTAGGAGTCTCGGGTTCTTAAAAGTCTAGCTGACTATTCAAGATCACTCTTACAATTTCTGTAAAGGCTTTGGGCCAAAGAACACACACTTATTTTTTTTCCAAAGGAGCTTTGGGATATGATCCACATCAACTTTTATCTCTGGTAGTTCCCCATGCCTCTGGCTTGTGAGCTAAAACGCTACCAACCCCTTTCATTCCCCATCTCGGGGAGATCAAATTGCCTGGATCCCACTGCACAATTTAAAACACGCTCTCCAGCTGCCAAAAGCTCAGAGTAAAAGCCACCATGGAAATGGCTGTTTGGGCCTTTTAAGACTTTCTGGTTCAACCCAGAAGACAATAGCAAAAAAAAGCCCCAGGATTTATTTCCGTAATCCAAAAATTCAAGGTACGGTACAAGTTCTAGAAAATTTCAAGGACGCATGCTTGAATGGCCAGAAACTTGAGTCTTATCATCCCCCTCCAAGAGCTGTCCTGAATCTTGCAAATCACAAACCACTTCTCCAAGCATTGCAATCCACTGTTTCTCCAAACAGACTAGAATCCAACGAGCTGAACCCTCACATCTTGCCTCTGTAACTTAATTCAGTTAACTAAATTCCATGCAATCAAACCCTGCGTGGTTCCATTTCTGAACTGGCAAATCCAACCCAGAATTGAAAACCACTTTGAAGTTCCATTTCCTAATTCAGATTTTATAGGGCTGTGTGTGTGTGTGTTTTCCAGACAACAGACTACATTAAATACATCTAGACAACATAAACAAATTTACTATATTATACAGGTAGTCCTTGATTTTTATAACATTTGTTTAGTGACCAAAGATACAATGGCAGTGAAAAAAGTGACTTATGACCAGTTTTCACACTTATGACCATTGCAACAACTCCATGGTCATGTGATCAAAACGCTTGGAAACTGGCATGTATTTATGACAATTGCACTGTCCTGGGACCACACGATCACCATTTGTAATCTTCCCAGCCAGCTTCCGAAAAGCAAATGGGGGAAGCCAGATTTGCTCAATGACAGCAGGATTCACTTAACAACTGCAATGAATCACAGATGACAGATAATCAGAGTTGGAAGGGACCTTGTAGGTCATCTAGTCCAACCCCCTGCCCAAGTGGGAGACCCTACACCATTTCTGACAAATGTCAGTCCAATCTCTTTTTGAAAGTCTCAAGTGATGGCGCTCCCACGACTTCCGAAGGCAGCTTCTGTTCCATTGGTTGATTGTTCTCACTGTCAGAAAGTTTCTCCTTATTTCCAGGTTGAATCTCTCCTTCTTCAGTTTCCATCCATTATTCCTTGTCTGGACTTCAGGTGCTTTGGAAAATAGCTTGACCTCCTCCTCTCTGTGGCATCCCCTCAAATATTGGAAGACTGCTATCATGTTTCCCCTGGTCCTTCTCTTCACTAGACGAGCCAAACCCAGTTCCTGCAACTGTTCTTCATGTTTTAGCCTCCAGTCCCCTAATCGTGCTGGTTGCTCTTCTCTGTACTTTTTCTAGAGTCTCAACATCTTTTTTATAGTGTGGTGACCAAAACTGGATGCAGTATTCTAGGTGTGGTCTTACTAAGGCTTTATAGAGTGGTATTAGTACCTCCCTTGATCTTGATTGTATCCCTCTAATAATGAAACTTAGGATTGCATTAGCTTTTTTGGCAGCTGCTGCACACTGCTGGCTCATATTTAGCTGGCTGTCCACTAAGACTCCAAGATCCCTCTCACAGTTACTACTATTGAGCCTGGTTTCACCCAGTCTATATGTGTACTTTTGGTTTTTCTTGCCTAAGTGTAGAACTTTACTTACGGACCAGTATTATAGTCTGTCAAGATCCATCTGGATCTTGAGCCTATCTTCTTGGGTGTTAGCTATTCCTGCCAGCTTAGTATCACTTAACAATTGTGGCAAAAAAGGGGCAAAACTCAACTGCCTTGCTTACCAATGGTATTTTGGACCTCAGTTGTGGTTGTAGGTCAAGAATTACCTGCAGATGTATATTACATTTCTGTAAAATATCAATTTACTATGTATGTGGGTGTGGGGGTGTGTAGATAGACAGACAGACAGACAGACATAGATATAGATATAGGCATAGACATAGATATATTGATATATGCCGTGCATACATCCATCCATACACATTTAAAAATCGGGTTTGTGTCAAGATTGGGCATTCCATAAGGATGCTCTCTTTCTACATGCAAGTCCAATTTTTTTCCTAACTCCGCAACTGGAAATGACAGCTGTACATACCAATGAATCGAACTTGGGCTCAGCTGTCAGTCACATCCTGCTTTGCATTGTCTTTAAGTCCACAGCAAATGTTCTTGAATTCAATCATTCACTACTTTACTTTAAAAAAAAAAATTCTGTGCAAAAATCTATTCCAGGGATGATGGTTGGAAGTACATTTTGCTGGTAACACAAAAGGACAGACAATTGGAAAAGAGTAGCTGCCATTTCTGCCCACCAACACTCAGAATTGCTCTCCTCCGTGAGAATTAATCCCAAAACAGAATACATGTTTGAACTAAGTATGGTAGGTAAAGTCATTTCCAGATAACTTCACTGATTTAGACTTACTTCTATCAGCCCCTAGAGATAAGCCATGAGCCTAAAGTAGCATCATTCCTTGCATACAAAACAAGGGATATTACAATCCTTCTTAGTCTATGTGCTATACTTATATTGAGGTAGTTCCCCAAGAAAGAAGAGGAGCTAGGACAAAAACTAAATCTGATTTATGTCCAATTTAGTTAACGTCAATTTAATGCAAATAATGACAATGTCCCATAATTTGTATTATTTTTCCTCTTCTAATTCTAAGCCAGTAGGAACTTCTAAGGAGGATCCTTCCTTAATGCTTTGAGAAGCCATACATACTTCTCAAGGTAGACCTTGATTTAGAACTACAATTGGAACCAGAATTTCTGTTGTTAAGCAAGGCAGTTGTTAAGTTTGTTTTGCCCTATTTTATGACCTTTTTTGCCATGGTTGTTTTTAAGTGAATCACATGGTCATTAAGCAAATTCAGCTTCCCCCATTGACTTTGCTTGTTGGACACCAGCTGGAAAGGTTGCAAATGGTGATCACATGACCCCAGGAGACTGCAACTGTCATAAGTACATGCCAGTTGCCAAGCACCTGAATTTTGATCACATGACTGCTGGGATGTTGAGATGGTTGTAGGTCACCATTTTCAATGCTTATGTAACTTTGAATGGTTGCTAAATAAATGGTTGTAAGTTGAGGACTACCTCATCATCCCCACCAAGGTGCAATTTGAGCCGCGGTGCAGTACTGCAGGCTACTTCTGCTGGCTGCCATCTTTTCATGTGTATTGGTTTTGTTTTTTACACTGGTTTCGTTTTTAACAAAACGTGTTGTATTACGCATTGTATATATGTTTTTAAATCTTTAATAAAGTTTATTTTTAAAATTCAAAAAAAAAGGTACTGTAAAGCGGTATATAAGTCTAAGTGCTATTGCTATTAGCTTCACTTTCTGAAGCTGAAAAGAACCACAGTCCATCCATCCAGAAGGAATCAGGAATGGAAGAAGCAAGTTTGGTCCAGCATTCCCAATTCTCATAGCAACAAGTTTGGATTCCAACCGATTCCACTAAATATGCCATGAATGAGGCACTGCACTCAACAGAAAAATGTTGCTCACGAGGGAAAGGGAGAACCTTTGCAGAAAAGAAGGACTAGGAATGATATAATATCTTCCAATAACTGAGGAGCTGCCAAAAATGAGGTGGTCAATCTATTCTCCAAAGCACCGGAAGGAAGGCAAGAAACAATGGATGGAAACTAATCAAGGAGAGAAGCAACCTAGAATTAAGGAGAAATTTTCTGACAGTGAGAACAATCAATCAGTGGAACGGCTTCCCTCCAGAGGCTGTAGGTGCTGCTCCATCCCTGGAGGTTTTTTTAGAAGAAACTGGACAGCCCCTTCTCTGGAATAATATAGGGTCTCCTGTCTGAGCTGGGGGTTGGGCTAGAAGACCTCCAAGGCCCCTTCCAATTCTGTTATTCCGTTAAAGATGATAAAATGGTCCATTCTTTGTCAAGAATGCCAATGCTGACAGGTGCCAAGTAACGAGCCCATCTTCCCACCTGCTTTCCCCATTCCATTCACCTACAGCATCTCTCGCCCGTCTGCTATGCCTTTCTCCCTGAACTTGGCTTCCTTTCTATTTAATGCTTTGGAGACAGCACCCAGGATACTCTGCAAGCAATTCCCCGCAATTTTCTCCTTCCATGAAAGCAAAAAAGAAAGAGGAGTCATCCACAGGGATCAATTACACCTGGGATCAGCTGCTTTTAGAGCCACTCCGGTACTTAGAGGCAGGCAGAACAATGGAGAGAAAAAGAAAAGGGGGGGAAAAACAACAACAACAACCCACAGAACCAAAGCTCATCCCATAGACTTAGATTCCCACAATGCACCAGCACCCACAAGAGCAAACATTTCTCTGCACTTTGAAAGCTTCAAATCCAATCTAGCCTTGAGGCAAAGCGGCTCTTCTTCCCTTAAGAGTGGGAGGGGGCGTAACGCGTCCCCCACAACCTGAGACCAGCTTCCTGCAACAGATCAAGGGGGCCCTCGTCTCCCCACCCACCCCTGCATAGCTGGCAGTGCTGTTGTTTGTATCTCAGGCAAGAGAAAAAGGAGAGAAAAGAAAACGCCAGAGGAATTCTTGGTGAGTTCCCATCTTAGACGTGAATAAAGTTTTGGCATCTAAGCCTTTCGAATCACTTATATTTTTACTAACTGGCTGCACAGAGAGGATTTTTGTTGGGGGGGGGGGAGAAGAGGAAGGGAGGTGTTGCTATTTATACGCTTGCGTTTTAACGGAGGGAGAGATGATGAGTGCTCATTTCAAATAATGCATCCCTTAAAACAACCTTCCGTGTTGGAGATGTGTTTCCCAACAGCCGATTCCATTTTGAATCAAAAGAGCCTTAGATATAACAAGAGGGAACTGGTCTTGCTGGGAGAGAGGGAAGATCCTAAGCCTCAAAAATGAAGGAATGTAAACCAGGGCAGACTCTTCTTTAGGAATTGTATATGAGCAAACAATAGTTTGCAACAGATTTTGCACATGGGAGGGTGAACCAACAGGGTCTTTTCATAGATTTTGGAATCTACTCAGTGTATTGTTTGAAATACAGTTCCTCAAAGCTCTGAGGAACAGCAACGGAGTTCTTTGTGTGCTGTCTCAACCACCAGAATAGAAGTAGTTCTGGACTTAACAACCATTTGTTTAGCAATCCCTCAAAGTTGCAGCGGCAGTGAAAAAATGTGACTTATGGCCGGTCCTTGCATTTATGACCGTTGCAGCATCCCCACAGTCACCTGGTCAAAATCCTTACCAGTGCTTGGCTGCCGGTATGTATTTACCATGTTTACATCCATGTAATCATCATTTGTGACCTTCTCAGTCAGCTTCGGACCAAATCAATGGGTGAAGCCGGATTTACTACTTAACAACCATGTGATTCACTGAAGAGCAGTGATTCACGTAATGACCACAGCACACACAGAAAAAGTTATTAAATCAGACATGGTTCAATTAACAATCGCCTTGCTTAGCAACAGAAATTCTGGTTCCAATTGTGGTCATAAGTCAAGGACTGCCTGTAATTGGTTAGTATCCTGGACAGGTCTCCATTATATCCATTGCAGGAACCCCTAAAACTGAACAAGTTTTATTATCAGAATTGCATGCACATTGACCAGATTTTCCTATTGCACTAAACTACGGCTCGTTTCAGCATGATTTATTGACTAAATCACAACTGGCAGGGTTCATCCAATGCACTGAAGTCCAATTGAACAAGCCACTTTTTTTTTTTACAATCTTCCTAGTTTATCAAACAGTGCTATTGGCAACTCATTGGAGGTACTTTATGCCTCAAGAAATATACATCGAGATGATCTGCTCATGATGTGCAAATGTAGAAATTATCACCCATCAGCATACATTGGATATTTTAATTGGCTTATTGCTAATCACAGAAAATGAGGTCTTCTCATATCCACCTCATATCCACCAGCAGAATTCCAGTTCAATCCTGCAGGTGAAGATTCTTCTACAACATTAGCCATAATGCTTTTTAAACCAGGGCAGGGGGACAGAAGTCCACATGTCGTGAAGGAACCATGGTTTTCCATCCCTGGTTTAAACCTTTCTCTGCAATCATCTAAACTGGGAATTTATCCTGGTACTCAGGGAATGTTAATGCAAACCAAGCCTACATTGCATTTATTCCTTTAATATACATTAACTTAATAGGGATATTGCTTCTACTAGCTACATGGGAAAGGAAGTTCCTTAAGCTTAAGAGTACACAACAATAATCATTCTTACTCCTCGCATTGTGAGTTACACATGCACAAACCTGGGCATGACTACCTCGGTTCAGAGAGCCTAAGTGCTCAAATCCTTCAACTCTACTCAGCAGGATACTCCTAAACATACCAGGCAAGTTTCTAAAATCTCCCCAAGGAATCTACCACAACCTCCTTTTTGCTGGCAAGAGAGCAGAAGAAACTCGAGGTAAATCCCCCCGAGCAACCCAAATGAATCCTCCACACCAACTCAACAAAGGCATAATCTGGTGCAAGCCTCCTCTTGCCTGGGGGTGGGGAAGCCTTCATGCCAACCGTGTGACCTGGAAGGGGGCCCAGCTAATAATAAAAGAAAAATGGAGCACTGTAACCACACAGTTGCCACTGTGAAGCCAGCCTTACCAAGGGTATACCCCAGCTGTGCTCTCCCGCCCAAGACCTGGTGGCATTCCTAAAAGCCAAGCTGCGGAACCCCTAACCAAGATCTGAGGGGTGGAGGTGACAGGCATGGCCTGGGGACAGCCACGGGAATCTTGCCGCCATCCCAGCCCCCACCATGAAAACCTGAGGTGGGCTTAAAGGAACAACCACCGTTCCATGCAGCAGCCTCTCCTGTTTCAGGCACGGTTCCCAGGAGACCAGGCT